>NC_035438.2:100682303-100985713 GCF_002127325.2 Helianthus annuus | reverse complement strand
TCACAAAATCAACAACCTCAAACAAGAGGTAGAGATGTGCTTAAATACAAAAGAACTGGGCCATTAACCTAAGCCCATGCGACACCAAGAGGACTAGCCCAAACCTTACATTATCGACCCAAAACATAAAAGCTAAACAAATACATAATCAACCCTTAAACTATGCTAACCTACATGAATAAACCTTCGGGTTCCAACAATTTTAGTAAATGTTGTTTTGGACAAGAAGTGAAATACTTATTTTTGACAAATAAGTTATATATATTTTCTAAGTGGGACTTAAAAATATATTATTTCAAATACAAACATACATGTATAAATACCCTCGTACATGGGAAAGAAATACGGAGTTAAATACTTTAGAAGTATTAATACAAGAATATTGAATGAACAATTATTCCAACACAACATATAATTTAAGTTGAAATATTAATTATTTTGACAAATAATTATCACTTGGAATAATATAAGAAACGTAACTCAAAACATTAAACTCTAAGCCAAGGCACGACTCGTTCGTCTAATAGCATTAGTACATTGTAGGTTGTCGTGTAGCTGACAAAGTTTGAGATACGATACAAGACGCACTACAGTGAGTTCATGTCCCCCCTTTTCTCTTAACTATTTTCAGTTTTATACTTCGGGGGTGGAATACATGTTACAACTATTACAGACATTTTTATACATGGTATGGTTAGCTTAAGGAGGGTTTTACTGCGCGATCATGTGAGTGGTGGGCATGACACTTAAGGCCATTAATCCTCATTGTAGGACCACGGGACATGAGTGATAGATCTATTTGGGTGTAGCGAGCCCACACCCATGAGGCAGGGGCGGCCCATAGTGGTGACTATGTCTTCATATCAGAGACAAATTTGCTAGGTTTGAGTCTTCCTACACCAGTTTCACACATACCACTGGCTTTGCAACCCATTGGTGATCTGTTTTTCCTTATTGCTACATACCAGGGATTTTTATACATACAAGACATATTTCAAAGGTTTATACTCACAACCATACACATGAACTCGCTCAAATTTTTGTTGATTTTTCAAACTCCATGTATTTCAGGGAATTAAACGGATCTGGCAAGTGATGCATGTTAGTCAAGCTGCGTACTAAATAAAGATGTCATCCAGGGTTGTAGGTTTGGGAGGTGTAACCTCTTCCTGGACGGGTTACATATCTCTAAACCTCGTATTATTGGTAGTCTTTTGCTGAGTCTTATGAACTCGTTTTAAATAAGTCATGGTTTGTAACTTATTTTGAGGTTGATGTTTTTAGACAATGTTGTTGTGCATTTTTCTAAACTATATTAATGGATGAACATCACGTATTTTTATCATATAGCATTGTTGTGATTGTTGTTATGGTATTAAGAAGTCACACCAAATAAACCACGCCTCCGCAAAAGCCAGGGTGTGACATATATATTGATGGCATGAAGGGATCAATACCAGTGTAAAAAATGATATTTTGGACTCCATTATTATAATAGCATTCGAGTAGGCGTTGATCTTCAACATTTCACCAAACAAGAATATATCAAACCAAAATACAGGATGCCACGAAAAATAAGCTTCTTCTAAAGACAGGCATTATGTAGGTAAATTGGCATCTAGCTAAGGTATTCAAAAAGGTTCAAAATGCCAAAAAAAATTCGAGAAGAAGAGGCTGATAACAATGAAGATTTGGATGAGAAATTAGATTAGCATTTTTAATTTTTTTTTCTTTTTCTATTGTTCGTTATCTAATTCTCTGTTGTTTATTATCTAATTCTCTGTTGTTTATTATGTAATTCTCTACCAATTAAAAAATTGAGTATAAAACTCCAAAAATACAAATACCAAATCGACTAATAGTATGAAAACTGTGAGAATGGATGCTGTGAGAACCGGTACTTAACGTCTCTTAATTACGCGACTAACAAACGTTTAGGTGATAATAAATAGAGTTTAAGATACGAATTAACTCAATTAGGCTATTGGAATGCTCAGGAACGCTTATCTGATGTTACAGTGCGCGCATGGTGATTTTCGAGAAATCTGCTGAGCATTAAGCGAATACAAACTGACAGCGTACAAATACTGACGACGCCGACAAATACGAATTTTTTACATATATTTTATATATATGAAATTGGTTTTGCAAGTTTATTGTGCTTCGAACGCCTCAAAACGCAAACGTGACAGAAAAAAATAACGCCATAGTAAGAATGCACCGACAACGAAACGGAAACATCGGACACGCGTATTACCCAAAAACAACTGAAGTTTTACGATATATTTAGCGCCGTAATTGAATTTTAGTATCCGCAGACGAAAACGGATCGAAAAAGAATTAGAAACGACAAACGAAAGGTTTTACGCGATTTAACGCATCGACGAACATACGCGACCAATAAACGAATACCGACATGATTCTTAGAGTTTCAAGCCACGTTAAATATTTTAGCACAAGTTACGAAGATCGGGTTCAAAAACGGGCTCCAAGAACATTAAGGGCCGCTTAAAAATGCAAGGGATGGGCTTGTGGGCTTTGGGCCCAAGCCCACAAATAACCCTAAGTATAAATAACAACTTATAAAATAACCCTCATTTCTCCTTTTCTGTTTAGCCGACACCCTTTGTTCCCTGCTCTCTCTCTCTCTCTCTCTCTCTCTCTCTCTCTCTCTCTCAAGAAACCGGAACC
This sequence comes from Helianthus annuus, assembly GCF_002127325.2. Classification (NCBI taxonomy): domain Eukaryota; kingdom Viridiplantae; phylum Streptophyta; class Magnoliopsida; order Asterales; family Asteraceae; genus Helianthus; species Helianthus annuus. Next base: position 100,983,022 of record NC_035438.2, on the reverse strand, counting down.
AGATCGGAGCTCCGGCGACTCATGTTTACCGACGAACACCCCCCCACGCACCCACGCACACCCCTATACCACACCCCCTAACCCTCACTCTCTGATCTTCTCTCGTGTAACATCGGCGACCGGAGACCAGGATTTCCGGATGGTTCCCTTCTCTCCGACGAGCACACTCAAAATCCCCCAACATCTTCTATATCTAAACCACCACACGACCCTAGATTTTTTTGTCTCTCTCTCTCTCCGACGGACTACAATAGCAACCACACCACCACCACTGCGGCGGCGCTGTGGTGGGTGGTGTCGTGTGACGATTCGAGCAAGAATAGGTGGAAGAGAGAGAAAGCGAGGAGAGATAGAGAGAGAACCGGTGGGGCCAGTGCCATCTCCGACGACGGTTCCACGGCGGCACTGACGCCATGCTTATCGATGGTGATGGTGGTGCTTAACCAACTCTGGCGAGTGTATACTTTTATCAATGTATATTTTTTATCATTTTTCTTGTTCGGGTAAATATGTCGCTTCCTCACTGAGCTAATCCTACTTCTTTGTGGATTTTGGTAAATGCGGTGGTGCCTCGGGTGGTGATTATGGACAGCTGTGGGCACAAAGCTGCCACGCGACGACAAAAAGGGTGGAGCATGGTTTCGGGTCAGAATTCAGTTCAGGTTTTGCGACAACTTGGTCCGGGTCAAATCAGTCCAACCTAGTCAACTCGGTTAAACCTGAGTCGACTCGGTCAACTGAGTCAAAGCCAGTCAACAGGACGGCTCGAGTCAGTTTTGGGTGCGGTTCGGTCAACACAGTCAACGGTTAGTCAAAGAATGGTCAACGGATGTCAACAACAGTCAACACGTGACCCGGTAAAGTTATAATGACGCGAAAATTTTGTTTAGATTGATATAGATTTAGATTATTAGTTAAACATGAACCGAGCTCGATCCATCGTACTATAGTTTATACGTTTAGTTTGTCACACCCCCAAAATACCACATGCGGAAACACCGCGGGAAGTGTGACGTACCAGGATCCAGCCACTAATCACATTGAACTATAACAAGTATTTAAATAAAACATTCCATTCATTTCATTAAATAGTTCCAAATCATAAGTTAAAACCAAAGTAAACGTTCAGCGGAAGCATAAGACTATTCATTATTCAAGTGTTTCAAAACAATGTGCTAAACCAAGAATTAATATCCAACAGCTGCGACCCATGACCACTCCAGCACTCCCAGATAGCAAGTCCCATGACCAAGAATCTAACGACCTGCAAGCATGCAGACAAGTGTGTCAGACAACGCTGGTGAGTTCAAAGTTTGTTAACACGTTTTAGTTACCAGATATAAGTATAAAACAATTCAATGATTGATGTTGTTAATAACTCGATTACCGCTGATGGCTCCAGATTATTTGCCCTATTCCCCAAAGCCTCTATCAAAGCAATGGTCAAGATTGGGGTTATTAGTTCACTCCCGACCTTCCCTGATGCGGTGTGAGGGTGCCAAACCTAAATAGCGCTATTAACTAATACCCCGTTGCCTCCTCAGCAACAATCGGTAGAAGGGACTTAAGTGATAGATATGAGTGTATTAACCAACATCCCAATAACCCGACATTCCTCCCCTGAATGTTTACCAGATGTCCCTCCCTGGGACGCATGCTTGGAAAAAGAGCAGTGAACTCACCTTGGTTTGCTCAGTTTGTTAAGTTACCCGTTCCAAGTTAATCAACCAACCCTACCGTGGTTACCAATGAATATCAGTTTCACAATTAAACAAGTCATTATTTTCACACAGATTGCATCTCTCACAAGATCACAGTATATCAGGTAGCCAATACACCTTTCTAATGCAAGTTCACATCTCATGTGATTGTCACAAGTAACACATGATATAACAGGTGGGTTTGTTATACCAACTAAGCGAACCAAGTTTCTTACTATCATTGACATGTAACATGGATCGTGTACACACACCAGTATCTATCATCACTAACATCACAGTCGCCTACTGTTCAATTCAGTGACCTACACGACGAAACACCCTTTGTGACGAAAGATCATCTTTCGTCAAGGTTTTGTACGAAAAACCCATATGTTTCGTCGAGATGCTTGTCGACGATGTTTTGTCCATATGAGGTATGGCGAAACACCACCATGTTTCGTCGAGATGAGGTGTGGCCAAACACCACCATGTTTCGTCGCCCCTCATCAGGTGATGAAACAGTTACAGATTCGATCAGTTACATTTTCACGTTTTCTAGAACCCTAGTCATCATCAACAATTTCAATGTGATCATCAGCCAATCATCAAGTTGCTAATTACCACAAACATACAACAAGGGCATTAACAATTCAAATATACATATCATCCTTTTAATATTCTGATTGAATCGTTTTCATCATGACTACAACTTTGATCATGCAAACCCTAATTTCTAATGCACAATCAACACCTTGACAACTCGTTTATATCCAAAAGCTATTAAAGATTCTCATATAAACAACACTAGATCATTACAAAACATATCAGAACACATACATGTCACACCCCGACCACGTAAAACAACAAATCGTGGCGGAAACGTCGGGGAGTGTTGTAACAGAATCATTGTTTCACAACCATGGATCAAATAGTTTTGTTTTATTAAATTATTGAACTCAATGTTTTGGAACAAATCAGATAAATACAAATAAATTGTTTCTCAGTTTTAAAGTCGCTAAGGCACAGGTCCATCCTATGTGAAGCATGCATCAATAATCATCACACAGCAGTATCTGAAACATATATGAAAATAGGTACGTCAGCATAAAAATGCCTGTGAGTAACATAGGATTTTGTGTATTAGATTCATGGCTTTGGATAATGTGAGAAAAAGTTTTATGTTTTCAAAATAACCATGAATCTAATGTAAAAGTTTTGTTTCTGAAAACGTGTCGTTTTGGAAAAGAGTTTATAGTATAGACAAAAATATACTTTGTTTTGAAAAGCTTGTATAAATAGTATAACAAAGTATACTTTAGTTTTGAAATAGTTAAATGGATAGTATATCGAAATATACTTTAGTAATTAAAATAATAGTTTTGGTAGTATATCTCAAATATACTTTGGTTTAAGGATAAAAGTATTGGTAGTATATCAAATTATACTTTGGTTTTGAAAATAGCATATCAAATATGCTTTGGTTTAAAAATAGCATATCAACTATGCTTTAGTAGTATATCAAATTATACTTTGGTTTATGAAATAACAATGTTGGTAGTATATCAAACTATACTTTGGTAAACAGTAGCATATCAAACTATGCTTTGATTTAAAAATAGCATATCAACTATGCTTTGGTAAATAACAAAGTAGTATGTTAAAACATATGTTGGATTTTGTACTTAGTATATCAAAATATACTTTGGTAGATCACATTTGAGAGCACATCAAACTGTACTTTTGTAGTATATCAACATATACAAAAAGAGTGTGATTTGGTATTCAATCATGCCTTAGTGTGTCAAACTACACTTTGGAGACTATAGAAATACCACGAAGGCAATTTCTATTTGGTTAAAACTTGGTTTCTGACATTCCATACAACAGGAATGGGGTGTCTAGTCCTACAGCGCTATATCATACTACCAATCGGCTGGGTGAATGTATAAAATAGGTACAATCCAACAATTAGTTTTATAAGTTTTGGAAAATCAGTGTTTAAACCATAGGTAATTGTTTAATTTGTCAAAAGAATGTGTACTAAACATGTGTAATCATATAGTTTAAAATCAGGAAAATAACAGATAGGCATATATGTTTCCCCCCAAAACATTTGAAAATAGTAAAAGAGGGGACTATGTACTCACTAAGATTGCAAGTATCCTTGATTAAGTGTCCTAACAAAGCTCGGGAAATCAAGGAATCAAGTGGTACCTAGTATGGAATTGCTATGTTAAACAATCGGATCCTAAATCGGGAGATAGGATAGAATGAGGTTCTATAAATCAAATGAGTAATTGAACTCATATGGTATGATTTAATAGACCTAACATTCTGATTTGGAAGTCTACCTAAGTGCTTTCGACCCGTTTCGACCCATTATGGAAGCATAAGCCACTATAATGCGTCGTTTGCGTAAAACTATGTTCGGATGGTTAACTATGTGCTATGTCAAGTCTTACATGCCCAATTATCCCTAAACATGTTACTAATTCAGATTATATGCCAAAAATATGCTCAAATAGTCAAAATACGGATTTTAGCTTCAAAAGGGCATTTTGGTCATTTCCTATGGGCATACAAGCTAACTAGCATACGACTAACCAATCCTATGTGATCATAAGGTATAACCTCAGTGGTTATTCCCTATGCAACTATGATCACTAACTAAGCTTGGTCGGATCTTAAAGATCGACCAAACGGGTCGGGTTCGAAAGTCTAAGCGGTTGTTTAGACCACTTACCTTACGACCCTAAACAAGCACTAAACTAATATTGTCGAGTTAAACATGTCAAAACATGTTTAACCTACTGATTTGGTATCAAAACAAAGTGTTTTGATACCCTAAAGTAGTTCCATTGCAAAATGCGTGCTAAAATGCATTTTGACCGAAACATTGACTCGACACTATACCTTGTTAACGTGGTAATCAGCGGCTATAATCACGAAGGATTATAACTATCGTCATTACAATCACGTGTCAAAGTTCAATTGAACTTTGACTTGACCAATTGATGGTCAAACCGAAAGTCAAACTGTTGGCCAAACTGTTTGACTTTCTGCTTAAACATAAAGAACAAGCATGAAAGAAGACTTACAAAGGGTCCTAGCTATCTTTTCTACAAAGAATAAAGTTCCAAGCAGATTAGAAAGCTCCCAAATCAGATTAGAGAGGTGAAGAGAAGGAAATGAGCAAGGAATGAGGAAGTTGGCCAAGCTATTTATAGTTGTTGGTGATGAACAAGATCATCACAAGTGGTTTGTTTAACCATTAAGCAATAAATCATGACCATCCATTTGTTACAAACTGATTAGGAGCCTTGGTGAACACACAAACTTGCTCAACACACCAAGAATTTACCAAAACAGCCCCTAAATTTGCAAACAGTTGCTGAAAACCAACTTTCTGGTCGCTGGGCACCTGAGGCGCCCCGCGTAAGGTTTGGGGCTGGGCTTACACGCCCCGCCTGAGCCCCCAGATCAGCAAAAGTTTGAAAAATGACAGTTTTGGTCCCTGCATGCATTCGAGTCCATTTTTGGCACTTTTGACACCCGTTAAGCCATTTTCAAGGCTCTACAAGGTTAATAAAGTTTAGAGGACTCAAAATATGCTTGGAACACTCTCGGATGTCAGCGCGTTTGGTCGTACGGTCGCGTTGTTCGTTAAATTACGACGAAACTCAAACGGACGTGAAAACGAACCAAATTAAGCGACGAATGGGATTTTTGCATGCCGATCACTAAAATAAAAATATTTTAGTGTGTACAAAAATTTTGGATGTCCAGATGTGTCCAGAACGTAAGATATGCGCGAAAATGCAAACTTACGCCGTTTTTAACACTTTTAGTCCCTGTAAGATCATATAAGCATGTTTTCGCACACCGAACCTATCAAAGCTTATTTCTAAGCTATGTTTAGCTTATATATGGTATGTTTAGCTTATGATCAAGTTCCAGACTGAACGTTAGCTTACGAATTGGTATAGTTTCGCAGTTTGACGCAAATAGTCCCTGCGATCGAATAAATTTGTTTTTGCCATACCAAACCTTCCAAAACTTATTTCTAAGTTATATAAAGGTCATTTAAGGTATGTTAAGCCTATTTCACTATTCCGGAGTGTTTTTCGCGTCAAACTGATTACGTTTATGCACCAGTGCGCGTATAACTTTCTAGAAAGCGATTTAAAGCTCGGAGTTGAACAAGAATTGATATGTGCAAAGGATACACATATTTATACAAATCTCAACTATGAAACACAATATTTCATAGGTTTGGTATTTGTTTGGTGTTCGTGGTGACACAGGTGTCACAATACACATACATGTTCATTTCCAATCTAGTTTGTACATAAAATCATGAATCAACTATCAAACCCTTATCATGCAAGTATCAGATTTACACTATTGTTAATAACCCTAATCCACACGACATCACAGCAACAGAACCATAATCATCAACAATTCATCAAGTAACAATGTTTATACACTAACCTTGACGTGGTATAGATCAGTGGTGCCTAGGGTTTAAGAGTTTCGAATAGGAGATGGAGAAACTGCCGTCGCTAGGTTTAGGGGAAGTCTAGGGTTGCAACTGATCAGTTATGTGGCATAAACACATGTTCGTTCTAAAAGGGAGTGGGTTGGGCCCCTCCTGGGCTTCGAAGACATCTGGGCCGACGAAAGACCCTCCGACAACGAATTACATTTTTCGTCGAACAATCCTATGACGAAATTCATCTTTCGTCGAGCAGTTCTTCGTCGAGCAACGTTGTGAAAAGGGTTTTTGTCATTAAAGGTTTTTATTGAATAATCAATCATTAAACGACCAAACTTATACTAAAATCATTCCACAATAATACACATGATTCAATGTACAAGGTATAGTGAAATAGGTAACGTTTAAAGGAAAGGTCTTGAAATCTCGGTTGTCACATCATCCCCAACTTGAAAGAAATTTCGTCCCGAAATTTGATAAGCAAACCAAAACAGCACGGTGTTGGATCAGGATGACTGTGGATTTTCTTCAGGTGCCACATCATCCCCAACTTGAATGGGAATTTCGTCCCGAAATTCACTAGTTGCATCAGATTTAGATTTGTCAGCTGGGAATAAGTGAGGGTACTTGAGCTTCATCTGATCCTCGCGTTCCCATGTGAACTCCGGTCCACGTCTTGAGTTCCAACGAACTCTCACAATCGGAATCCGGCTATGCTTGCGGACTTTGACTTCCCGGTCCATGATTTCGATAGGTTCCTCGATAAATTGCAACTTGTCATCGATTTTCAGCTCTTGAAACGCTACCACAAGTGTTTCATCGGACAAACACTTCTTTAGCTGAGAGACATGGAAGACATCATGGAAATTACCCAACTCAGCAGGTAACTCTAACTTATAGGCAACTTTACCAATTCGTTCCAGAATTTTGAATGGCCCAACACAACGTGGGTTAAGCTTTCCGCGTTTCCCAAACCGCACCACACCCTTCCAGGGTGAGACCTTCAACATAACACAATCGCCTACAGCGATTTCCAAAGGTTTCCTACGCTTGTCAACGTAGCTTTTCTGATGGTCGCGCACAGCTGCCATACGATTCCTAATTTGAACAATCTTTTCTGAAGTTTCAAGCACCAGCTCTGGGCATGTGATATGGCTGTCACCCACCTTAGCCCAACAAAGAGGTGAACGACATTTCCGTCCGTACAATGCTTCGAATGGAGCTGCCTGAATACTGGTATGGTAGCTATTGTTATAAGAAAACTCTATCAAAGGCAAGTGTTTCTCCCAACCCTTGCCAAAGTCAATCACGCACGCCCGCAGCATGTCTTCTAGTGTCTGGATGGTTCGTTCACTTTGACCATCCGTCTGTGGGTGATAAGCAGTACTCATGTCGAGGTGTGAGCCAAACGATTTGTGCATCGACTGCCACAAATCTGAAATGAAATGCGGGTCACGATCAGAGATAATAGAGGTCGGCACCCCGTGCCTAGAAACCACTTCCTTAAGATAGACAGCAACTAGCTGTGAGAACTTATCCGTTTCCTTGATTGCTAGAAAGTGCGCTGACTTCGTGAGACAATCAACGATTACCCAAATTGTATCGTTCTCATTTTGAGTTCTAGGTAGCCCAGTGACAAAATCCATTGCGATTTGCTCCCATTTCCACATGGGTATTTCTGGTTGTTGAAGTAATCCAGACGGTTGCTGATATTCCACTTTAACTTTCGAGCAGGTCAAACACTTACTCACATAAGTCGCGATATGAGCTTTCATCTTCGGCCACCAATATAAGACTTTGAGGTCTTGGTACATCTTATCCGAACTTGGGTGAACAGAGTATCGAGACTTGTGTGCTTCGTCCATCACAAGCTCTCTAAGGTTACCAAACAAGTGAATCCATATTCGTTCCATGAAGTAGAGTATACCATCAGATCTCTCTACAAGCCATTTTTTCATGCCCTATAAGTACTCTGCTTTTATGTTTCCTTCCTTTAACGCTTCAATCTGAGCCGTACGGATCTGTTCGGGTAGATTAGAGTGGATAGTGAGTTGTAAGGCTCGTACCCGCTTGGGTTTCGTTTCCTTCCGACTAAGGGCATCAGCTACAACGTTAGCTTTGCCTGGGTGATACTTGATGGCACAATCGTAGTCGTTTAAGAGTTCTACCCAGCGACGCTATCGCATACTCAATCCATCAGCTACGACCCCCGACCCACCCTGGACGGAATCGGGAGCCGCGAGCAGCCAAGTGGTACCGGTGGATTATTTTAAAAACATTGCAGCGGAAATTTCATCAGGACCGTGAGTTAGGAAAAATATCAGAGTTTAGAAACACCGGATTTTATTTAAATAGATGGAATAAATTTCATGTTTTACAAAGGTAGCTTTTAATATAAACTTGATTACATAAAACAACTTTTCTTAATTTTTATTTAATGGATAAATCAAGCCACTTCTGTAAACCTTTTTGGTGTCGTATCCAACTCTTATTCCAATCTACTGTAATCACCTGAAACGCGTTTTAAAAAGGTTTTGTCAGCGGGAAATACTGAGTGAGTTCATTCAGGTTTTATAAAAACATAGTTGTTAAGCGATTACAATGTTTCCTGATATCAACCAACTACCCACAGTATTTGTCACTCGACCGGCCATCGGTAGCCTCATTGCCCGATGGTGTCTGTGACTATGGTCATATCACCCCTTGGCTAACTCGTTGTCCAATGGTGACGGTTATCAAGTAATGTATACAAAACCCCACATACTGGCTGTAATTTGGTGATTACATAGACTTAATCCCTGTAATTATAACTTTGAAAATAACTTGGAGTTTTGTAAAACAGTTGATAAAAAGAGAATGACTCACATCATAAGCATGTAGTATTGATTTAACAAGCTTCTTGATTCTACTCCTTCTAATAATTAAGCGTATACTTTATTGTTCTGGATCTTCTGATGATTTAATAGCTTGTTTGATTGTAAGTGTGTAGTTGGGAGTATTCTGGTAGTTAAACATATAGTTTAACAGAATGGAATACGTATTTGTGTAAAACCCAAATCAAACCTTAACGGTAGTCACGAGATTCGAAACTTAACAAAATTCACAAAGTATAGCACTTTGGATTCCGTTTACCGAAATTCACAAAGTACAGCACTTTGGCATTTATTAGATGGTTCCTGAATCGATCGGACAGAGCATCGCATGGGTGATAATTGGTTAGAACACTAACGTATAGAGAGAAGAATAGATGAAATGAACAAAGGAAATAAATTCCTAAGCTTCCTATTTATAGGTAAGAAGATAAGTCTTACCCCTATATAGAGTTTCCCTAGATAAGTTTTCCCCCAGATAAAGCCTACCCTGAATAACACTTTCCTTAGATAATACATTCCTTAGGTAATATTTGTCACACCCCCAAAATCCACCAGCGGAGTACCACCGCTTGGAGGCGTGACATGACCAGGATCAAGCCACCAATCATATTGAACATAAGAGTAATAGCGAATGTCATTCATCAATACGAAAGGTGTTTTCAAAACCAAACATAATTAATTGTGTAGCGGAAGCATTAATGTAAAATCCAACATAAGTATCAAGTTCTTATAATGTAAATGTTTAACATGGAACTCAACAGTCCATGTGCCCACAACGATCGCGCCTCCCGTGCAAGCTCCATGAGTACCTATGGTCCTGCAAGGCATGTAACAGAGAGTCAACAACTAGTTGAGCGAGTTCACAGTAAATAAGTTCGTAATAGAAAGTCCGTTGCATCACCATGCGTTATTAACTAAGTCAATTGTATGTTCATTTAGTGGGGGCTAACCATGTATGTATGTAATATTAGTGGGGGCTTCCCATGATTATATTTACTAGACTATTTGTAACCATAAGTGTTCTTCTCAACCCGAGAACAGGAGTACGTACGAAGTTTACGTAGGCTTTACGTAAGTGCCCTTCTTTACCCGAGGACAGTGGTACGCGTGGGGTTTACGTAGGTTTTACGTAAGTGTCCTTCCTAACCCGGGAGACAGTAGCATGTGTGAGTTTACGTAGGTTTTACGTAAGTGCCCTTCGCAACTTGAGGACAGTGGTAAGTACTTGTTTACGTAGGTTTTACGTAAGTGCCCTGCTTAACCCGAGGACGATGGTAGATAGTCTAGTAGCCGTGTAAGTACGAGTAATTGTTCAATCCCATTATTCAAACCCATTCCCAACCCACCGGGAATCCCATGCCTTGGTAAGAGTGTGAACTCACCTTGGTTTGCTCGGCAGATTACACGAAAGGTTACTTGAACTAAGAGTGGTCAACCACGTCCTAACAGGGTTACCATACAAGTCAGGTTTAGGTTCAAGTAATGCACGTATGATACGTATAAGCTAACAGGTTACAAGCACCTAGTTCATGTTAACACATTAACAGTCATAATGTATTCTGGTTATGCGATAAAGAGATTGGGCTCGCACAAGTCTAGTGGCCTTGTACGAGTCATCCGTTGGAGCCCAATAATACCCGGCCCAATATCAAGAAACCCAAACAAAACTATAAACATAATCACGGTCCAGATAACATGTCTTGTGCGACCCGTTTGAGTTTGTGCGACTGAGTTATCCTTGTGCGATCCGAATAAATTGTGCGACTGGGTTTGGGTATTCCGTCCAATAACACGTCAAGTTCAAACAGTGTGTGTGAGGCCCAAGATCTTGTGCGATCGGCACGATCTTGTGCGGTCTACCCGATCTTATGCGATCATGCATAAATAAGCAGTACTAGGTGCCTTATGTGTTTGTACCCTGTCTTGTGCGATGCACTTGTGCGATCAGATCAGGTCTTGTGTGACCTGATCTTTTTGCGACTGAGAGGACTTGTGCGATTAGTTATAACATTCCAAAAATCATGCACATCAGTTACAATTTCAATCAATTCGTTTGACCAACTAAATAACTTCCGTATTTACAATTATCAATTAACAGTTTCCATTTATTCGATCAATCAATCAAAATCAACAGTTTCAAACTTAGTCAATATTCGATCAAACAAGGGTTTTCATCACAAAATTCATATGAACCTTAACATAATCATAGCATGAACAATAATCCAAAACACTTAAATATATCCATCTAGGGGTTTCAATCATCTCATAATACTTCATCCTCGACCATATAACAATCTGATTTCATATACATGCAGCCGATTAACAAGCATTCGGTTCTAGAACCATAATATGCAAATCCGATTAACATGAACATATCTAATACACATATGCAATCCGATTTCATGAACAACAAACCTCATCATTCATTCCTAAACATAACCAAACCATTCGGATCCAAACCCATATAGAGTCGACTACAATCATTCATGATCAATCACATAGTATTCATACCAAGATAATAATACATCATCATATATCATCAACCGAAATAAAAATACATAACATGAAACACTAACCGATTAGAGAGTATAACAAGGATGGTTCGAATGCTAAGATCTTCGATTGAAAGAGAGTGTGTTGCCGTCGAGTTTGAGAGGAGAGAAAGAGATAGCTAGGGTTTGTAAACTTGTGTGATTAGATAAAGTGTGGAATTTATACCACAAGCTAGGTGTTGTGCGATTGATGGAGTGGGCCGAACCCTCCTAGTGGGCAGCCCTTAGGTCCGAATACAAGAGTGTAGCCCGAGTGGGCTTGTGCGATTGGTTCGTGTTGTGCGTTTTGGGCTCGTTTATTATACAAACATTCACTACACATAACATATAATCATAACATTCAATTAATAAAGTTCACGTAATTACATAACGTTGCACAAAGATGGGTTCAAAATACGAGTTGTCACAATATTTTCCTTAGATAATATATTCCTTTAACATCTACCCCATATATATCTATTTTTCATGTATATCTATTTAGGTGATTAATAAATCTTACTTAGCTGATTAATTAATCTTACTTGGCTTAATTAATCTTGCTTAATCTTAATTAATCGCACTTAGCTTAGTTAATCTATCTTAGCTTAATATTGCTTAGCTTAGCTTAATTAATCTTGCTTAACTAATTAATCATACTTAATCTTAATTAATAGATTAATTAATCTATTCAGCTAATTTAACTGCTAAGTTTATTTAACTATTAAGTTTACTTAGCTATTAAGTATTCTAGTAGTTTTCTGATTACGAGTTTTAAATTTCTAGACACAATGGAACTCGTATTAGTGTATTAAGTCAATTCAACTTTAACGACAACTTACGAGATAGAAACCCTCACAACGAATGACAAAGTGCGATACTTAAACATCCATCGAATTTACGATGAATGACAAAGTATAACCCGAGTTTGAGCAGCACTTAAACATCCATTGGATAGTTTCAATCGATCGGACATTGAATCGTAGCAGTGATTAGAGTTATTACCCTAATAACGGGCAGAGTTTCGGGATTTAGAAGGTAATACCCGAGCTATTGCTATAATAGAAGTTGAAGGAAAGAAAAGAATTGAACGAATTTCAACTGAAACTATCGACTGCTATTTATAGGCTTGAAACAGGGCGCCTCGCGGCCCGCGTAAAATCAAAGGAAGACTTACGCGGCCCGCGTGGGTGTGTGGATCAGATCGGAGTATGCTGAGTCACCGGTAGTCGCGATGCGTGTCCCTTAAGCTTATCCGGAGAACCGCCTTGCTGTCGCGGCCCGCGTAAGCTTGTCTTATCTTTTACGCGGCCCGTATGAAGCTTTCATACTTATCCAGAATGGTTTTAAGTTGAGGCGGCCCGCGTAAACTCCTCTTATGGTTTACGCGGCCCGCCTGAAACTCTAAATTCTTGATTTCTTGGTTTTTCATGTATATTAGGGTTTCAGGGGTCCGGGTTTTTATTTACGGAGCGTTTTAGGATATTTTTGGGTGAGTCGTTACATCCTCCCCACCTTGTTTTAAATCTCGTCTCGAGATTTGGACTATGATATTTTCTTGGGGTTATGTTACTTCTTTTAGTTAATAGAAACAATATATCATGGGATGGAATCAAAAGATATTTGATAGGCATGAATTTTTGAAATAAAATGACTTGGAAAAACAATAGGATTTAATGTCAGAAAAGAACTTACTTTGATCAATTAAGGGAGATTCTGAATTGATAATTCTCTATTTGTGAATGGAAGTATGAAAAATGATTTGTCAATGGTCACCCAAAATTAATATCGTTTACTTAAATGATAAGGATACACTGGACAATAGAATTTAGTGTATCATGGTCTGAATATATAGCTGTATCAAGACCATTAAAATGACGAATCAAACGAATGACGTATGAATAGGGTTTATTATTAGCACAGGCTACAAACTTTATACTGACACTTACAAGATGTTGTAATGATTGAAAGAATCTTAATAATTATGGTGACCGAATAAATTTATCATTTTTCGAAATTAACTGAGTGTTTCAAGGAAGCGAATCTGGATATTTCAAAAGATGAGATGTTCAAACGAATGAGATGAAATGATATAGTTTTCAAGGTGATTAGGTTCAAGCCAAAAGATATATGATCAATAGATATTTAAAATGAATGTGAAGGACTTTTAGAATCAATAAAATTCTTTGTCAAAAGAAAGCTTACTTTGATTGGCAACTGAGGAAGATTTAGGATCGACAGGTTCAAATAAAAGCATGAAAATGATTTGTCAAATATTGAATTATGATATGAGAAAATCAATGTGCTGAGATGAGTGAATTGCAGGGATACACGAAAAGACAATAGAGTTAGTGTATTATTGTCTTAATACATAATTGCATTCAGACGATTTTAATCAAAATGTTCGATTAAAGAGAGGTGATATTTTAATTTATTAAATACCTTTTCCTTTTATGTTATTATAAAGTAACATAATAAATTAATAGATATAGTTTTAAAATATCAAAACCTGTGGTAATTTTGACGACATAATGATATATGTTTTATAAACATGTTTATTCAAATATCCTAGAACTCAGGATTATTATTTTTAAAATCAAGAATGTTTAACTATAAGATTTTACAATAAGATATTTTAAATCATAAAAGTAAAGTAATTTATTTTAATATCAAATATACTTAAATATTGGCTAGAGTAAATAACATTTGATACTTTAATATATTAAAATACATATATAAAAATAATATTTCTATAAGTATTTAATAGTTGTGGAATATTGATCAAGATGAACAATTACTTATAAAATGTCTTGTCCATGACTACTTAGACAGTTATTTAGATAATTTTATTCGTCCATCTAATTCTTGTATTGTTTTTTGAAAATATGTCTTCTCTTTACAGCACAAAAAATATATATATTTTTATATATATTAACTAGTCATTATCATGGTTGGATATTGGTTAGTGCTGTCTTGTTTAAGCATGGGTGATCAGTCCATGCCTAACTAAGGCTAGGCTATCCAATACTTGTCCCTGATAATAACCCTAGTACTTAAAATAATACTAACACTACTGTTATTAATATATTATTACTATTAATAAAACTAATATTGACTATCAAAAATAAATAATAAATAATAAATAACTAAACATAAATTTAAACGAGAGTATACCTCAAACAATTTTTTTTTAAATATAAATTCTTCACCTTAATGGTTTAACAAGAATTTTTAAGTATAGAAATACTATATTGTAAATTAGGTAATTACTTATGTAAGTTTCCATATATAATCAATTAAATTTATATTTAAATTTTAAATAAATATTATAGGATTTTCAACTGATGATGAAAGACCAAATGAATATTATAGAATTTTCCATCAATGATGAAAGAAACTTTAGAGGTACACGGAATATGTTATGAATTTGTGTACTTTTATCTTAACACATAATTGTATTAAGATTGTTTTAAGATAATGAGCTAACAAAATTTAATAAATCCGTACATAGGTGTGAAAAGAAGATTAGCTCAAGTTTCAAACTAAAGAAAACGCCATCCCAAGGTGTCGTAGTAATTGAAATAATAATAGTGGTGACTGAATGAGTTCACCAGGCTTGAAACCAAATGAAAGTTCAACCAAGTAAAGCTGAATGTTTGTTTTAAACAATCTAGTAGGATTTTCAATTAAAATTGTAACAATTTAATAATGTTTTTCGATTGAAGATAATAAAGTAATAATTATCATGAAAGGTTCGATTGATGCTGTAAGAACTATTAAGGGATATACTGAAATATGAAATGAATTTGTATATCATTATCTTAGCACATGATTGTGTTAAGATTGCTTGAATATGAATAATCAATAAAGAGGATTCAATATAAATAAATAAATAATTAAATCCGTATATGATGTGTGCAAATGAGATTAGCGTAATCTTCAAATTTGTGAAAACGTCACCACAAGGTGATCGTGATTAAAGAAACGATTTAATGAAGACGAAGATCAAACAATCATGTTATAGTTCAAGAGAATCAAAGTGCTTGCTGGGATTTATTTTGAATATGATAGCTGCAATCCATCATATAGGACCTTGAATTGAATACGTAATGCGAGCAAGTTAACTGGGATTGAATAAAACGAGTTTTAATAAGAAAGTTCGGACATGATCACAACAGAAACCATGTATACCCTTCAAAAGAAAATCGAGTTTTTCAAGAAATTCATTGATTCGATATTAAAGAGTCATTTCTTTGTAAAAGCATGGTTTACAATGCAAAGATCAAGTATAGCAAAACAAAATTTGAACTTTTGATAAAACAACAAATTGGAATAATGCCCTCCGATGGTCTTCATAACTTAAATGAACCACATGCGCAACAAACAGTGCATGTGTAACGTGTGGATTTATCAAGAAATGAAATGGATCAATATTTGCTACTATGAAAGAAATCCTCATGGTATGATGATCATTAGAAGAAGTAGAAACACGAAAGTCAACTCATTATAGGCAGAAGTCAGAATTGTAACGAAAGGAATATAAGAACTTTATCTGGAATTTCATGTGATAATCGTTGTTAATGACATTACCAAGGAATGTCGAATGAAATGAAATAGGAAATTTGTAAAAGTATGTGACTCTTTTTGCAGCGTCAATAATTATGATTCTGATTAAACTATGTACCGATTGTTGTGAAATCTTGTTTTAACGTACCTCAGCAAAATTTGTGTCGTTTGTAGGATCGCGTGGTAAAGTGCTTCTTTTTTTATTAGTAGTTCTTCTACTGACGGAATTAGTATTGGTATCATCGTGCCCAATTTATATTCCAAAGGTCTTGCCTTGGAAAGTCGTGTGTGATATTCTTCGATGTCTGTAGTCGTATAATTTAAGTGTTATGTGTTTTCTTGTGCATTCGCACAACTTTACATGCTTCTTACGTGCGTTAATAATTTATGGTAACGTGTTGGAAATTCTTATACTTTTGATGGCATACCAATTTAAAGGGTTCCCGTCGTTTATTTTATTGCATGAGTTACGAGACAGATGACCAAACGAAATAATGTTTGACATCGGAATTATAGATATATGCGAGAGATTTCCGATAAAGAAATCTAGAATTATTATTGACACATATGCTTGTGTTTTATTTTTAATTATCAATCATTATGGTTTTTGGAATTTCTTATAGGTATACATATCTATATAGTTATATATTTCACATGCGGTAATATACATACCTTTCATAAGGTTAATGTATTTAACAGATTCTTATTTCCAAAAACAAGTCAGATATCAGGTCATGAAATTATTTAGGGAAATCTTGTCACTGATTTGACATATCATTTACCCCGTCTTATCCGGTTCGCACCGGAGAGGTAACCTTAGTATATCCGGACAAGCTGGAGAGTCTGCTACACCATACCCAGTCTTGCCGGAGAAAAATTTTCTATTTCCCATAAATAGTATCTTTTCAAGATTTTAAAAAGTGGCTCTTTTATTAGGGCTTTTATCGAGAATCAAGGAAATTTGTATTTCCATAATCATATCTGTATTCTAGACCAAGTAATATCAATAAGCAAGAATTAATAGTAATTAAGCGTTATTGCTTATTTATCATATCTTGCAATATTCTACTCACCCTTTTTATGGCATACCAATATTCATTACATTATACTTATATAAGTAATTTATCTTGAAACTTATATTAAGGCAAAATTCTTAAGTTCAAGTCTAAATATCATCCTGAGTGCTATCAGATAATATTAAGTTCCTAACTCTCCGTTTAATCGTAGGTATTATTACAACACCTAATTGCTTAAACAAGTGGCTTTAGCTAAGACTAAGGCATCTTTTCTTATGTTCAAGTCTAAATGCTATCAGATGTGCTACCAGTTAATATCAATCTACTGACTCTTGTATTTAAGCTTAAGTATTATTATCACAACACTTATAGGTTTAAAGCAGTGGCTCTGATACCACCTTTCTGTCACGACCCCTGACCCACCCTGGACGGAATCGGGAGCCGCGAGCAGCCAAGTGGTACCGGTGGATTATTTTAAAAACATTGCAGCGGAAATTTCATCAGGACCGTGAGTTAGGAAAAATATCAGAGTTTAGAAACACCGGATTTTATTTAAATAGATGGAATAAATTTCATGTTTTACAAAGGTAGCTTTTAATATAAACTTGATTACATAAAACAACTTTTCTTAATTTTTATTTAATGGATAAATCAAGCCACTTCTGTAAACCTTTTTGGTGCCGTATCCAACTCTTATTCCAATCTACTGTAATCATCTGAAACGCGTTTTAAAAAGGTTTTGTCAGCGGGAAATACTGAGTGAGTTCATTCAGGTTTTATAAAAACATAGTTGTTATAATTTATAGTATTAAGAGCGATTACAATGTTTCCTGATATTAACCAACTACCCACAATATTTATCACTCAACCGGCCATCGGTAGCCTCATTGCCCGATGGTGTCTGTCATTATGGTCATATCACCCCTTGGCTAACTCGTTGTCCAATGGTGACGGTTATCAAGTAATGTATACAAAACCCCACATACCAGCGGTAATTTGGTGATTACATAGACTTAATCCCTATAATTATAACTTTGAAAATAACTTGGTGTTTTGTTAAACAGTTGATAAAAAGAGAATGACTCACATCATAAGCATGTAGTATTGATTTAACAAGCTTCTTGATTCTACTCCTTCTGATAATTAAGCGTATACTTTATTGTTCTGGATCTTCTGATGATTTAATAGCTTGTTTGATTGTAAGTGTGTAGTTGGGAGTATTCTGGTAGTTAAACATATAGTTTAACAGAATGGAATACGTATTTGTGTAAAACCCAAATCAAACCTTAACGGTAGTCACGAGATTCGAACCTTAACAAAATTCACAAAGTATAGCACTTTGGATTCCGTTTACCGAAATTCACAAAGTACAGCACTTTGGCATTTATTAGATGGTTCCTGAATCGATCGGACAGAGCATCGCATGGGTGATTATTGGTTAGATCACTAACGTATAGAGAGAAGAATAGAAGAAATGAACAAAGGAAATGAATTCCTAAGCTTCCTATTTATAGGTAAGAAGATAAGTCTTACCCCTATATAGAGTCTCCCTAGATAAGTTTTACCCATGATAAAGCCTTCCCTGAATAACACTTTCCTTAGATAATACATTCCTTAGGTAATATTTGTCACACCCCCAAAATCCACCCGCGGAGTACCAACGCTTGGAGGCGTGACATGACCAGGATCAAGCCACCAATCATATTGAACATAAGAGTAATAGTGAATGTCGTTCATCAATACGAAAGGTGTTTTCAAAACCAAACATAATTAATTGTGTAGCGGAAGCATTAATGTAAAATCCAACATAAGTATCAAGTTCTCATAATGTAAATGTTTAACATGGAACTCAACAGTCCATGTGCCCACAACGATCGCGCCTCCCGTGCAAGCTCCATGAGTACCTATGGTCCTGCAAGGCATGTAACAGAGAATCAACAACTAGTTGAGCGAGTTCACAGTAACTAAGTTCGTCATAGAAAGTCCGTTGCATCACCATGCGTTATTAACTAAGTCAATTGTATGTTCATTCAGTGGGGGCTTCCCATGTATGTATGTACTATTAGTGGGGGCTTCCCATGATTATATTTACTAGACTATTTGTAACCATAAGTGTTCTTCTTAACCCGAGAACAGGAGTACGTACGAAGTTTACGTAGGCTTTACGTAAGTGCCCTTCTTTACCCGAGGACAGTGGTACGCGTGGGGTTTACGTAGGTTTTATGTAAGTGTCTTTCCTAACCCGGAAGACAGTAGCATGTGTGAGTTTACGTAGGTTTTACGTAAGTGCCCTTCGCAACTTGAGGACAGTGGTAAGTACTTGTTTACGTAGGTTTTACGTAAGTGCCTTGCTTAACCCGAGGACGATGGTAGATAGTCTAGTAGCCGTGTAAGTACGAGTAATTGTTCAATGCCATTATTCAAACCCATTCCCAACCCACCGGGAATCCCATGCCTTGGTAAGAGTGTGAACTCACCTTGGTTTGCTCGGCAGATTACACGAAAGGTTACTTGAACTAAGAGTGGTCAACCACGTCCTAACAGGGTTACCATACAAGTCAGGTTTAGGTTCAAGTAATGCACGTATGATACGTATAAGCTAACAGGTTACAAACACCTAGTTCATGTTAACACATTAACAGTCATAATGTATTCAAGTTGTGCGATTAAGAGATTGGGCTCGCACAAGTCTAGTGGCCTTGTGCGAGTCATCTGTTGGAGCCCAATAATACCCGGCCCAATATCAAGAACCCCAACCAAAACTATAAACATATCACGGTCCAGATAACATGTCTTGTGCGACTGAGTTATCCTTGTGCGATCCGAATAACTTGTGCGACTGGGTTTGGGCCACTCGGTCCAATAACATGTCAAGTTCAAATAGTGTGTGTGAGGCCCAAGATCTTGTGCGATCGGCACGATCTTGTGCGGTCCACCCGATCTTGTGCGATCATGCATAAATAAGCAGTACTAGGTGCCTTATATGTTTGTACCCTGTCTTGTGCGATGCACTTGTGCGATCAGATCAGGTCTTGTGTGACCTGATCTTTGTGCGACTGAGAGGACTTGTGCGATTAGTTATAACATTCCAAAAATCATGCACATCAGTTACAATTTCAATCAATTCGTTTGACCAACTAAATAACTTCCGTATTTACAATTATCAATTAACAGTTTCCATTTATTCGTTCAATCAATCAAAATCAATAGTTTCAAACTTAGTCAATATTCGATCAAACAATGGTTTTCATCACAAAATTCATATGAACCTTAACATAATCATAGCATGAACAATAATCCAAAACACTTAAACATATCCATCTAGGGGTTTCAATCATCTCATAATACTTCATACTCGACCATATAACAATCCGATTTCATATACATGCAGCCGATTAACAAGCATTCGGTTCTAGAACCATAATATGCAAATCCGATTAACATGAACATATCTAATACACATATGCAATCCGATTTCATGAACAACAAACCTCATCATTCATTCCTAAACATAACCAAACCATTCGGATCCAAACCCATATAGAGTCGATTACAATCATTCATGATTAATCACATAGTATTCATACCAAGATAATAATACATCATCATATATCATCAACCGAAATAAAAATACGTAACATGAAACACTAACCGATTAGAGAGTATAACAAGGATGGTTCGAATGCTAAGATCTTCGATTGAAAGAGAGTGTGTTGCCGTCGAGTTTGAGAGGAGAGAAAGAGATAGCTAGGGTTTGCAAACTTGTGTGATTAGATAAAGTGTGGAATTTATACCACAAGCTAGGTGTTGTGCGATTGATGGAGTGGGCCGAACCCTCCTAGTGGGCAGCCCTTAGGTCCGAATACAAGAGTGTAGCCCGAGTGGGCTTGTACGATTGGTTCGTGTTGTGCGTTTTGGGCTCGTTTATTATACAAACATTCACTACACATAACATATAATCATAACATTCAATTAATAAAGTTCACGTAATTACATAACGTTGCACAAAGATGGGTTCGAAATACGAGTTGTCACAATATTTTCCTTAGATAATATATTCCTTTAACATCTACCCCATATATATCTATTTTTCATGTATATCTATTTAGGTGATTAATAAATCTTACTTAGCTGATTAATTAATCTTACTTGGCTTAATTAATCTTGCTTAATCTTAATTAATCGCACTTAGCTTAATTAATCTATCTTAGCTTAATATTGCTTAGCTTATCTTAATTAATCTTGCTTAACTAATTAATCATACTTAATCTTAATTAATAGATTAATTAATCTATTCAGCTAATTTAACTGCTAAGTTTATTTAACTATTAAGTTTACTTAGCTATTAAGTATTCTAGCAGTTTTCTGATTACGAGTTTTAAATTTCTAGACACAATGGAACTCGTATTAGTGTATTAACTCAATTCAACTTTAACGACAACTCACGAGATAGAAACCCTCACAACGAATGACAAAGTGCGATACTTAAATATCCATCGAATTTACGACGAATGACAAAGTATAACCCGAGTTTGAGCAGCACTTAAACATCCATTGGATAGTTTCAATCGATCGGACATTGAATCGTAGCAGTGATTAGAGTTATTACCCTAATAACAGGCAGAGTTTCGAGATTTAGAAGGTAATACCCGAGCTATTGCTATAATAGAAGCTGAAGGAAAGAAAAGAATTGAACGAATTTCAACTGAAACTATCGACTGCTATTTATAGGCTGGAAACTGACGGGTGTTCCATTGGACAACCCTTAATCATGTTAAAAGACGAATTAATACTTCACTTAATCGCGTAATTATCTTGAATTAGATGACTACGGTTGCTTATGTTTCATGTGCGGTTCGTGAGCTTAAAGTGGATAAAACGCAGCTTTGGACGGTTTGGAGTTGAACGGGTCGCGCGTGGAACGAAAGATGAAACAAAGTGCAAAATTCAGGTTTCCACCGTAATTTACGGTTCCACCGTAATTTACGGTGGACCTGAATTCCACCTGGATTCCACCGTAAAGCAGACTGTTTTCACCGTAACAACATTATGTCCACCGTAACTTACGGTGGTACCGTAAGTTACGGTGGAAGCTGCGGAAAATTGTAACTGCCATCATTAAAATCAGTTTTATTGTGTCTTTTGGGTTATTCTCATCATTGATCAGTTGGAGAACAGACTAGGGGCGATTTTGGGTGATTTTGCTTGGCTTGGAACAATTTCTAACATTCGGTTTGTGATTTCTGTCACACCCCGAAAATCCACCTGCAGAATATCACCGCTTGGGAGCGTGACTGACCAGGATCAAGCCACCAATCATATTGAACATGTAATTAATATCAAGTAAAATAAATGTAAACCAGTCATTCAATACGATAGGTGTTCAAAACATAATTATAGTTTCAAAGTGTAGCGGAAGCATAAGTATGAAAACCCAATGTGAGTCATAAGTTCAAATGTTTAAATGTTTTAACATGGCATCCACGATCCATGCTCCACAACGACCTGCTCCTCCCTGTGCAAGCTCCATGTATCTAACGACCTGCAAGGCATGTAACAGAGGATCAACAACTAGTTGAGCGAGTTCACAGTTTATAGTTCAGTAATTGTAATAGTGTAATAAGCCTTGTATTCGTTCATTAAGTCATGTATCGTAATAATTCGTATCGCAGCCCTCTAGGCATGTATGCGAAGATTAGGGAAAGTTCTCAAGTATTCTAGACTAGGTATGTTTGTATCGCGGCCACCCGGCACCTGTGCGAAGTTTTAGTGTATAGTTCGCAGCCTTCCTAGGCATGTGTGCGAAGATTAGTCATATTATCGCAGCCAACCCTGGCATGTGTGCGAAGATCAGTCATATTATCGCAGCCAATCCCGGCGTGTGTGCGAAGATCAGTTCTATAAGCATCACTAGTCTAGCAGTATCTTAACCAATCTCCTTCCTCACCCGAGGATCATATCACCACGTTCCATTATCTAGAGAAGTACAAATAAATAAATCAATCCCATTCCCACCCTGGGAACCCCATGCCTTGGCTGTGTGAACTCACCTTGGTTTGCTCGGTATGCTATGCTCTAGGGTTTATCAAATGTCTAAGTCCGTTACACACGACCTAGGATACGTTGCACATAAATCCAAGATAAGTGATTACATTCAATTAGGGTTTACGTATCTTAAACATCAGTTGTGATCCGTGTGATAATGATGTACAAAATGATATGACGAGATTGTGCACACGTACAAGATCATGCAATTCCATTCAATAACATACATAACACATGGAATTCAGTCTATGCATCTCAATTGAAAGTCTTGCATCATCAGAAGTCAGGCATCATAAATCATATTGTGACATTATAACTTTCAGTCATACAATCAGGGTTACATCATGTTTAAATCACAGAGGTTGGACACAATCATCACAAGCAAAAGACAACATGCCAAGGTAAGAAATTCGGACCCTAGGGTTTACTCCCTTCAAAACTCGGACAAGGTGGCCAAAACTCTGACTTATATTTCCCTAGGTTAATACTCGGACTAGTGTGAGAGTTTTGGGACCATGAAACTCGGACAGGGGGGGGATCTTCACAAAAGTCGGACAAGGGAGTGGGGGGGTTAAAACTCGGACAGGGTATAGCATGTACAAAATTCGGACCTCACAACTCAAATTACAAAACTCGGACATCAAGCACTCTTAAAAGTCGGACCATGGGGGTGGGGATTAAAGCTCAGACAACCCCTCCCCTACATGCAAAACTCGGACCATAACACAAGCCATGAAACTCGGACCACACACTTAAAAACTCGGACTCATATGCCTTATCACAAAACTCGGACAAAGGCTTTCCTTTGTCTAAAGCTCGGACCATACTTGTGTTTAAACAAACGTCGGACTAGAATGCAATATACAAAAGTCGGACACTACAATCAAACAAAGTTCGGACTACATGTTATAAATAAAAGTCGGACTAACAACATTCATGCAATATTCAACTCATTGTAACAATTGAAGCAGTTACGTTCTTGTTTTCATATGAATAGAAAACGCTAATTACAAACTTTCACAGTGCGGAATCAAATTAATCATCAACAGTTTAAACATATCTTACATCTAAATCATCAAGCAATCGATTATACAACTAGTCAATCATCACAATCACAATAATCAGAATCACATTAACAATTACAGAAACTTAGCATGTGAAGAACTAGGGTTTTCATGAACACATAATCAAGAATCAAGAATTGATAATAATCAAGAATCAGTAAACAATAAGCATTTACCTTGTGTTGATTCTAGAGAAAATGTGGAATCGAAAGTGATGAATAGCTTGCCAATGATGATGTGATGATTGCCAGAGAAAACCAAAGAATGAAAGTACGTGCTTTATTTTGTGTGCAAATGATTAGTGAAAAGGGATTAGGGTTAAGTATCTCTAGGATTTCACTAATTACCCTCTACCTCCGTAAGTATCATATTTTACACATGTACACCATCTCATAACAATTTCATAGTTTCACCACCAAGTTCATATATTTACCAAGTCTTTCACAATTAACAAACAACCATGCACAATCACACAATACGATTCATTGCATCAAAATGTATACAATTCCAAAGCAATCAATTGTGCAAGTAAACAACTAAATAATAAATGATCGTGCAATAAATGCAAAATAGAAATCTTGGAAATTCGAGTTGTCACATTATCCCCAACTTAAAAGAAATTTCGTCCCGAAATTTAGCATGCGGTTACTGAGGAA
Organism: Helianthus annuus; assembly: GCF_002127325.2. Taxonomy (NCBI): domain Eukaryota; kingdom Viridiplantae; phylum Streptophyta; class Magnoliopsida; order Asterales; family Asteraceae; genus Helianthus; species Helianthus annuus. The sequence goes on along the minus strand of NC_035438.2, from coordinate 100,958,079 downwards.
GCTAGGTAAGTTGTATCGTTTACTGATTTTCCTGGGGTGTCACATCATCCCCCCATTGATTTGGAATTTCGTCCCGAAATTCCGCAGTAGTAGTTTCAGCCTCAGTAGTAGTTGCGTTGGTTTCGAATAACTGGGGGTACTTTTCTGTCATCTGGTCTTCGCGTTCCCAGGTGTACTCTGGGCCACGTTGGAGTTCCAACGAACTCGAACAAGAGGGATTCTCTTGTTTTTAAGGACCTTAACATCCCGGTCCGTGATTTCAACTGGCTCCTCGACGAACTGCAACCGCTCGTCGATAGTGAGTTCCTTAAAAGGAACTATGAGGGTCTCATCTGACAGGCACTTCTTCAGATTCGACACGTGAAATACATTGTGAACTGCACCAAGTTCAGCTGGTAGGTTTAGCTTGTAGGCCACTTTGCCTATTTTCTCAATGATCTCGAACGGTCCGACATACCGCGGATTTAGTTTGCCCCTTTTGCCAAAACGAACTACACCCTTCCAGGGTGAGACTTTAAGTAAAACCCGGTCCCCGACCTGAAATTCCAACGGTTTCCTACGCTTATCCGCGTAGGCTTTCTGACGGTCGCGTGCTGCCGCCATGCGTTGTCGTATCTGTGCAATCTTTTCCGTGGCGTCCACTACAATCTCTGGACCCGTGATTTGACTATCCCCCACCTCTGCCCAACAGAGAGGTGACCGGCATTTACGTCCGTACAATGCCTCAAATGGAGCGGCTTGTATGCTGGTGTGATAACTGTTATTATACAAAAACTCCACCAAAGAAAGATGCTTTTCCCAGCCGTTGCCGAAATCGATAACACACGCCCGAAGCATGTCTTCCAGAGTTTGAATCGTGCGCTCAGACTGCCCATCCGTCTGAGGGTGATAAGCTGTGCTCATGTCTAATCGTGAGCCGAAAGATTTGTGCATCGCTTGCCATAGTTCTGACGTGAATCGTGCATCCCGATCCGAAATGATGGAGGTGGGCACCCCGTGCCTCGAAACAACTTCTTTAAGATAAACGTCTGCGAGAGTGGAGAACTTATCCATTTCCTTAATAGCCAGGAAGTGTGCAGACTTGGTGAGTCGATCCACGATCACCCATATAGTATCATTCCCCCGCTGAGATCTGGGTAGGCCTGTAACAAAATCCATGGAAATATCTTCCCATTTCCATTGCGGTATCTTGGGTTGCTGCAGTAGGCCCGCTGGTTTCTGATATTCCACTTTGACTTTTGCACACGTCAAACATTTGCCGACGTAAGTTGCTATGTGGGCCTTCATGCTAGGCCACCAATATGTAGTTCTGATGTCGTGATACATTTTATCCCAACCTGGATGTATCGAGTAGCGAGACTTATGAGCTTCATCCATCACAAGCTCTCGTAAACCGCCATAAAGTGGGACCTAAATGCGCCCCGTCACATAGTATGCGCCGTCTTCCTTTTGTTCCATTCGTTACCTTGAGCCACGTAAGGCTTCAGCTTTGACGTTTTCGGTTTTCAATGCTTCTATCTGAGCAGTTCGTATCTGTGCAGGAAGATCAGACTGAATAGTGAGCTGCAAAGCTCGTACACGCTTAGGTAGAGTGTCTTTCCGACTGAGAGCGTCAGCCACAACATTGGCTTTGCCTGGATGGTACTTGATGGCGCATTCGTAATCATTAAGTAACTCGACCCATCGTCGTTGACGCATATTCAATTCCTTCTGCTTGAAGATATGCTCGAGACTCCTGTGATCGGTGTAAATTGTGCACTTGGTACCGTACAGGTAGTGTCACCATATCTTAAGCGCGAAAACAACAGCTCCCAGCTCTAAATCATGCGTCGTGTAGTTCCGTTCATGAACCTTGAGTTGCCGCGAAGCGTAGGCAATAACTTTATCTCGCTGCATCAATACACAACCAAGCCCCTGTATCGATGCGTCACAATAGACCACAAAATCATCCGTGCCTTCTGGCAATGAGAGAATAGGTGCGCTGCAAAGCCTATCCTTTAAGTACTGAAAAGCGTTTTCCTGAGAATCTCCCCAACGGTAGGTGACACCTTTCTGTCTCAGTAGCGTAAGCGGCTGTGCGATCTTTGAGAAGTCTTTGATAAACCGCCTGTAGTGACCCGCCAAACCCAAGAATTGGCGTATTTCCGTTGGAGTGCGAGGCGCTGGCCAATTCCTGATCGAATCTACCTTGGATGGATCGACATGAATCCCATCCCTGTTCACCACATGGCCTAAGAAGTGGACTTCACGAAGCCAGAAGTCACATTTCGAAAACTTTGCGTACAGTTGCTCCTTTCGAAGAAGTTCCAAGATAAGTCGTAAGTGCTGCTCGTGTTCCTCCTGACTCTTGGAGTAGATCAGAATGTCGTCGATGAAAACGATGATGAACTTGTCTAGATAGGGTTTGCACACCCTGTTCATAAGATCCATGAAAACTGCAGGCGCGTTCGTAAGCCCAAATGGCATGACTAGGAACTCGTAATGGCCGTAGCGAGTTCTGAATGCTGTCTTGGAGACGTCCTCATCCCGGACTCTCAGCTGATGATAACCAGACCTTAGATCAATCTTGGAGTAGTAGCTCGACCCTTGCAACTGGTCGAATAAGTCGTCAATACGAGGAAGAGGATAGCGGTTCTTCACTGTCACCTTGTTCAGTTCGCGATAGTCAATGCACATCCTGAAAGTGCCATCCTTCTTTTTCACGAATAGTACTGGAGCTCCCCAAGGCGAAGAGCTTGGACGAATAAAGCCCTTTTCCAAGAGCTCTTGTAGTTGCTTAGACAGTTCCTCCAGTTCAGTTGGAGCTAAACGATACGGTGCGCGGGCTATTGGTGCTGCTCCTGAAGCTAGTTCAACCTGAAACTCGACCTGGCGATGAGGCGGTAGACCAGGTAAATCTTCAGGAAACACTTGAGGGAATTCGCGTACAACTGGAATATCCTCTATTCTTTTCTCTATCGTCGATGCATCAGTAATAAGTGCCAACATGGTAGTATGCCCCTTTCGTAAACATTTCTGAGCCTTCAAGAAAGAGATAATGCCAACCACTGCACCACTCTTGTCGCCTTGAACTTCAAGAGGTTCTTTACCCGAACGAGGAATACGAATGATCTTCTCCTTACATAAGATCTCTGCTTGCTGCTTGGATAACCAATCCATGCCGATGACGATGTCGAAACTACCCAAAACTATTGGAATAAGATCAATTGAGAAGGCCTGACCCGCTAGAATGATGTTACAACCCTTGACTACATGCGTGGCTTCTACACTTTTACCATTTGCTAGTTCTACTACATGTTTGGTGCTTAGGGGTGTTGGTGTACGTTTTAACAATTTACTCATTTTCAAAGACATATAACTCGTATCCGCACCCGAATCAAACAAAACAGTAACATATATATCGTCGAGAAGAAACTTACCCATAACGACGTTAGGATCATTTCTGGCATCACCCTGCCCCAACACAAATGCACGACCCCTTGCTTCATTGCCGTTGTTGTTCCCACCGTTGTTGTTGTTCCCATTGCCCTGGTTGTTGTTGTTATTGTTATTGCGATTCTGGTTCAACTGGGGACAATCACGCTTGAAATGACCTTCAGCCCCACACTGAAAACATCCCCTGTTACCCCGTTGATGCTGCTGCTGATGCTGGTTCTGTGGAGCTGGTGGTGGGTGTTGCTGATTTTGATTTGCAGGTCGCGAACTCCTGAAGTCTTTAGCTTCATGCCCTAACTTGAGACATCTCTGACATCGTTCTTTACGACACCGCCCGCTGTGGTGTCTGTTGCACTTATTACACAGTGGGTGAATTCCCCGATATCCACCCTGCCCCTAACTGCCTGATGTCTGCTGACTCGGATTCTGGTAGTCGTTTGTCTTACGTTGCTGTGCTTGAGACTGAACAGAAACTGATCCCCTGCTGGAATCCCCCTCCCATTTTCTCTTGTTGTCACTGGGAGTAGCATAAGTAGTAACAGCAGTAGTGGTAGCCCTGATGCGTTTTGGCAGCTTGTTCTGTTCCACTGCCTGATCCGTAATACGATGAGCAAGGCGTTGAATAGCCTGGATATTATCAAGATTAGCCGATGTCACATGGCTCTGTATCTCTGGCGCTAATCCCTTGAGGTACAACTCAATGCGCTTGATTGGAGGGTCCACCATAGTTGGACACAGCACAGCCAGTTCGTTCGACCGTTTAGTGTAAGCTTCAATCTCTGACCCAGTCATTTTCAAATGATAGAACTCATCTTCCAACTTGTGAATGTCTTCTCGAGTGCAGTATTCACGTTTAATCAGTTCCTTGAAGTCATTCCAAGGGGTGGCGTTAGCAGCTGCCAACCCTAAGATCTGCACTTGCGCGTTCCACCAAGTTAACGCGATTCCTTCCAACGTGCCAGTGGCGTACTTCACCCTGCGATCCTCAGGGCATTCACACATTTCGAATACCGACTCTAACTTCTCAAACCAATGGAGGAGTCCCACTACCCCCTCGGTGCCACTGAATGTGCCTGGACGACAGTCTATGAAGTTCTTGAAAGTGCAAACGGGCTGATGAGCGTGTTGACCTAATGTGTAAGATCAGAACGGGGTTAAACATAAGAGTTGTTTAGGAACGTAGGATCTAAAGATCCTAGAATAAGTTATGATTGTAGGGTATACCTCCTGCGTTTGCAGCTGCAAGTGCCGCAGCTACTCGTTCATTGATAAGTGCCGTCAACTGGTCTTAAGTCATGTTCACACGTCCAGACATGATCTTCATAGTAAAAGTAGTGTAAGTGAGAATGGTTCGCGAGTAGTGTGATGACAGAAGAGTGTAAGCACATAAGTGTTCTCAAGCAATAACAAATAGTGAGCAATGTAATTTAAGCATACTACGAGCAAAGTTCTATGCAATTCTAGCATGTAGGCAATAAACATAAACCTTATTACCTAGGATGTTGAGTCTTGCACGTGGAGCGAAGCGTCGTTGTGGATCGTTGAGAGCACTGTTCTGGTTATAGTCTGGTTTTAATAAAAACGTTTTCCCATATTAAAACCAAGTTCTCTATAACCAATGGCTCCGATTCCAATCTGTCACACCCCCAAAATCCACCTGCGGAATATCACCGCTTGGGAGCGTGACTGACCAGGATCAAGCCACCAATCATATTGAACATGTAATTAATATCAAGTAAAATAAATGTAAACCAGTCATTCAATACGATAGGTGTTCAAAACATAATTATAGTTTCAAAGTGTAGCGGAAGCATAAGTATGAAAACCCAATGTGAGTTATAAGTTCAAATGTTTAAATGTTTTAACATGGCATCCACGATCCATGCTCCACAATGACCTGCTCCTCCCTGTGCAAGCTCCATGTATCTAACGACCTGCAAGGCATGTAACAGAGGATCAACAACTAGTTGAGCGAGTTCACAGTTTATAGTTCAGTAATTCTAATAGTGTAATAAGCCTTGTATTCGTTCATTAAGTCATGTATCGTAATAGTTCGTATCGCAGCCCTCTAGGCATGTATGCGAAGATTAGGGAAAGTTCTCAAGTATTCTAGACTAGGTATGTTTGTATCGCGGCCACCCGGCACCTGTGCGAAGTTTTAGTGTATAGTTCGCAGCCTTCCTAGGCATGTGTGCGAAGATTAGTCATATTATCGCAGCCAACCCTGGCATGTGTGTGAAGATCAGTCATATTATCGCAGCCAATCCCGGCGTGTGTGCGAAGATCAGTTCTATAAGCATCACTAGTCTAGCAGTATCTTAACCAATCACCTTCCTCACCCGAGGATCATATCACCACGTTCCATTATCTAGAGAAGTACAAATAAATAAATCAATCCCATTCCCACCCTGGGAACCCCATGCCTTGGCTGTGTGAACTCACCTTGGTTTGCTCGGTATGCTATGCTCTAGGGTTTATCAAATGTCTAAGTCCGTTACACACGACCTAGGATATGTTGCACATAAATCCAAGATAAGTGATTACATTCAATTAGGGTTTACGTATCTTAAACATCAGTTGTGATCCGTGTGATAATGATGTACAGAATGATATGACGAGATTGTGCACACGTACAAGATCATGCAATTCCATTCAATAACATACATAACACATGGAATTCAGTCTATGCATCTCAATTGAAAGTCTTGCATCATCAGAAGTCAGGCATCGTAAATCATATTGTGACATTATAACTTTCAGTCATACAATCAGGGTTACATCATGTTTAAATCACAGAGGTTGGACACAATCATCACAAGCAAAAGACAACATGCCAAGGTAAGAAATTCGGACCCTAGGGTTTACTCCCTTCAAAACTCGGACAAGGTGGCCAAAACTCTGACTTATCTTTCCCTAGGTTAATACTCGGACTAGTGTGAGAGTTTTGGGACCATGAAACTCGGACAGGGGGGGATCTTCACAAAAGTCGGACAAGGGAGTGGGGGGGGTTAAAACTCGGACAGGGTATAGCATGTACAAAAATTCGGACCTCACAACTCAAATTACAAAACTCGGACATCAAGCACTCTTAAAAGTCGGACCATGGGGGTGGGGATTAAAGCTCAGACAACCCCTCCCCTACATGCAAAACTCGGACCATAACACAAGCCATGAAACTCGGACCACACACTTAAAAACTCGGACTCACATGCCTTATCACAAAACTCGGACAAAGGCTTTCCTTTGTCTAAAGCTCGGACCATACTTGTGTTTAAACAAACGTTGGACTAGAATGCAATATACAAAAGTCGGACACTACAATCAAACAAAGTTCGGACTACATGTTATAAATAAAAGTCGGACTAACAACATTCATGCAATATTCAACTCATTGTAACAATTGAAGCAGTTACGTTCTTGTTTTCATATGAATAGAAAACCCTAATTACAAACTTTCACAGTGCGGAATCAAATTAATCATCAACAGTTTAAACATATCTTACATCTAAATCATCAAGCAATCGATTATACAACTAGTCAATCATCACAATCACAATAATCAGAATCACATTAACAATTACAGAAACTTAGCATGTGAAGAACTAGGGTTTTCATGAACACATAATCAAGAATCAAGAATTGATAATAATCAAGAATCAGTAAACAATAAGCATTTACCTTGTGTTGATTCTAGAGAAAATGTGGAATCGAAAGTGATGAATAGCTTGCCAATGATGATGTGATGATTGCCAGAGAAAACCAAAGAATGAAAGTACGTGCTTTGTTTTGTGTGCAAATGATTAGTGAAAAGGGATTAGGGTTAAGTATCTCTAGGATTTCACTAATTACCCTCTACCTCCCTAAGTATCATATTTTACACATGTACACCATCTCATAACAATTTCATAGTTTCACCACCAAGTTCATATATTTACCAAGTCTTTCACAATTAACAAACAACCATGCACAATCACACAATACGATTAATTGCATCAAAACGTATACAATTCCAAAGCAATCAATTGTGCAAGTAAACAACTAAATAATAAATGATCGTGCAATAAATGCAAAATAGAAATCTTGGAAATTCGAGTTGTCACAATTTCGATTTGTATGAACATTGAACTCTTTGTTATGATGATTCACCAAGCTATGTGTGGCTAAAACTCTCGGTGATCATCTTAGGAGAAGGTTTATCTTGAACTTTTGTGTGTTTATTTCTGAATTTCTAGAATGATAACTTGCGTTGCTTGAATATCATGGTGTGTGCATAATTGTTTGTAGCTTGTTAATTGATAGTGCAATTTCTAGTCTCGATCGTACGTTCTTGGTGCCGTTGGCAATCGAGATATCACGGGAAGGGTTAGGGTTGGTTATTGATTTATTGATCATCGGGAAACAACCTCGCATTAGAAATCCGAGTACTTTGTTCCCTTTTATCACTTCAATTATGTATGTATGAGTTATGTCTATGTAACTCTTTCTAGTTGAAATTTCACACAATTGTTAAAGGAAACTGAATCCTAAGATGGTCATTGTTCTCCTAATCTGTTAAACAACCAACTTTTATCTGCAATTAGTTATTAATTTAGTTTTCTAAAACAACAATCCAAATCATTGAACTTTATTTTCTGCAAATTAGATTAATTGTAGTTAATTCGCAAAGCTATAAAATCAACACACTTTCCACATACTCCCTGAGTTCGATACCCTTTTACCACTATCTATAGTTGTTATTGGGATAAAATTTGCGTGTACCACGACAAGCACGTCAAATTTTGGCGCCGTTGTCGGGGAGTAGTGCGCAACGTGTGTCAATTTGTTAGTTTTTCTTTGTTATTTTCGGGTTTACACTGGTGTGTTTAGTGTGCAGGTTCTACAGGTGCATGCATACTAGAGGCTCTCAAAAAGCGTCACCATTGTCATTTGATCCGGAAATCGAAAGAACGCTAAGGCAAAACAGATTTTTATTACGAGAAAACAGAATCATCGGTTCACCCACTTCACCTATTACACCAAGAAATATCATGGACGAAACACGAGTACCACCCACAACGGGTCAAACGACCTCATCATTTATACCTACTTCCATACAACCATCACCAAACACAACCATACCAAATTCCACTACAATTCCTACTCCACCTCATGACACTATACCAACCAACACCACACAACCCATTACTACCCAAGAAGAACCAACCATCACCTTTAATCCTTCCACTACTATACCACCATTATCCCATTTCTTCCCGGGTACGGGTCCGTCATACTCAAGCCATACCATAGCATCAATCTCGACCATTGTCCATGCTTCATCGTTTCGACCATCAAAACAGTCAGGTTTTTAGTACTCGACTCTTCCATTTGGGCAATCTTCGGGAATTCAAGGAGATGGTTATGATGAGGGATATGAGGAATTTGAGGGTTATGATGCAGATGGGTATGCGTATGGGGGTGATGGAGACCAAGGAGACTTTGGGTATGTGCAAGGTCAATTTCAAGTAATGCCAAGTGTTGGTGGAGTGCCACAACAACATCAACTCATACCACAACACGTTAGGCCAAGGCCACAAGGATCACAATTGCAACGTCCGGTACCATTGCAACAAGTTCGTCCACCGAATGTTCAACAATTCCAAAGGCCAATTCAAAACCCACCGATGACACAACAACAATTTCAACAACCGTTGGCACCACAAGGGCATATGCGAAGACCAATGGGTCCGATGCGTCCAAGAGTTCGGTTGGGTGTACCAAGGAGGCATCTTAGAGAACATGCAAGAGGTATAGAAGCGCATTTCAGGCCAATTATCACTCATAATCCTTCACCGGTAGTCATTCCTCACAATGATCAAGGGAGGACATTTGAAGTGAGGACCAACTCATTGCAAAGCTTGCCAAAATATAAGGGTTTAGCAACGGAAGAGCCTTATTTTCATTTGGAGGCTTATGACTCGACTTGCAACACTCTTGGGAGTCAAGGATTCTCAGCCGATGATATTAAATTGGTACTATTCCAATTTTCTTTGGAAGACAAGGCGAAAAAGTGGTTCTACACATTACCTTCCGCATCTACATATACATGGGGGGAAATGCAACAAACCTTTTTGGATGAATTTTACATCGCTCAAAAGACAAATGATGCTAGGAAAGGGTTGAGAAGTTTTCAACAACAACAAGGTGAGATATTCTATGAGGCTTTTGAACGTTTTAACATGATGATAAAGAATTTCCCTCATCATGGGATTGAGCTTTGGGAGTTGTTGAATGCATTTCATGAGGGGTTATGTTCCGAAGATGCTCGCGACTTGATGTCCATCACAAATGGTACTTTTGGTACGAACTACAAGCAAGATGATTGGCTGTTTTTGGAACAAATGTCGATTACTTCAAAAAGGAAAGCTCAATCGTCAAGGAGAGCACGACCGGCTATTACTAGAACCCAAGTACATGCAGCGGAAGATGCAAATGTACAAACCACTAATCAAATCTATGATGTTTGTGCACTTTGCAACGAATTAGGGCATGCGGCGGAAAATTGCCAAGGAGTGGAAGGGCAATATGAGGAGGTAAATGCATTACAAGGGCAAGGTGGGGGTGGTAGAAATTACAACATGAATTCAAATACTTACCACCCCGCTTTACGAAACCACCCAAATTTTCGATATGGGAATCCCTCAAACCAAGCCAACCCGAATTTTCAAGGAAGTCAAGGTAACTTTGTTCCACGCCAACCGTTTAATAATCAAGGTGGGTTTTCGGGTCAAGGTTCCTCGAGTGGAAATGAGGTCATGGAGATGTTGAAAGCGATGCAAATGGAGATGCAACGAAGAAATCAGCTTGATGAGGTTTGTATACAAAAAGATGAAATCCGTGACAAAGCTATTGTGACAACTCGTACTTTAGACCTACCTTGTAACGTCACGTACTTATGTGAAGCTATATGATTGATTTGATAAATGATATATTTGATACATGCTTGGTGTAAAGGTATGTATGTATGATAGGTGAATGTGTGTTTTACATGTTTGAATGAAACCCGAACCGCACAACACTACACAATCAATCACACAAGGCCTTTGGGCCGTGCCATTGTGCTCGGATTAGGGGCAGCCCAATTAAGGGTCGGCCCACTCCTTTTAATCGTGTAAACCCCATAGTTGGGGATTGGTATCCTTATTTGTCACAAAAACACTATCACACACAAAACCCTAGCTCTCCTCTCTCTCTCTCTCACGAACCGAAGGCAGCCAAACATCATCCTCATCGAAGTTCATAGGGTTCGGACCATTCTCTTGTTCGGATCAAGTCTCGTTCCTTCTCTATTCGGTTAGTATGATTAACTATTGTTTGATGATATTATGTTGTGTGTGATATGATAATCTCAAATGATAACCTAGGGTTCTTGATAGCATGATTTAGTATGATGATAATCGATAGTGTTTTAATATTGATCGTGTGTTAATGTTCTAGCCAATCGGATATGTGATTGTAGTTATTGTTCGACTATCATGTCTTGTTTGCGAATTAGATTGCATGATAATTTGGATGTTATGAATCAAATCAGAATAAGGATTTAAGATGTTATGTTTGATCAATGATGTTTCGGCTGTGATGTATCGGACTTGGATAAGTATCGAGTTGTTATATTTGCTTGCTATGCTTGATGATTAGACTTGATATGTAATTAGGGTTCTTGTGGATTGAATGATAATTGGCTAGCTTGATCGATTGTATTTTGATTGGAAAACAAGAAAACTGTTGATTGATTGTAAATTTGGAAACCTTGTAATTGAGTGGCATGATAAATGGTTGTAACTGATTACATGAAACCCGGACGTTTAAACCAATCGCCCAAGGGACTCGGATCGCACAAGAGTCCTCATCACACAAGGCAAGCCAAACCGCACAAGGGAGCCCATTCGCACAAGGCTCCTGGTCGCACAAGGCTTGCTATTTGGGCCGTACCTATAATTGGACTGTTGTTGTTACTGGGCCGGACTGCCCAAGACTCCACTCGCACAAGGTTGCTGGACTGCACCGTTTGTAATGTTGATAAGTAGTTGGGCCGCTCAGCCCAAATTAAACCGCACAAGCCCATTCCCGATCACACAACCCAACCGGATCATACAAGATCAGTTGGATCGCACAAGACATTTACATGCTATTAGTTGGGCTGAGACCTTTATGTTGGACTTTTTATATTGGGCCGATATGTTATTGAATTGTTATGTGGGCCGGGAACTATTGAATTTCATCGGGTGGACCGCACAAGGATGTTGGGCTTGTGCGAGTCCAAATCTTGCATACGTTATTAACTGTTAAAGTGTATTTGACTGATTACGTGTTTGCCATGACTTATACGTGCATTACTTGAGTCAAAACCTGACTTGTATGGTAACCCTGTTAGGACGTGGTTGACCACTGTTAGTTCAAGAACCCTCTCCTTTTGTGTATCTGCCGAGCAACCCAAGGTGAGTTCACACAGCCAAGGCATGGGATTCCCGGGTTGGGAATTGGGTTGGATTATGTGAAATGGATAATTACTCGTACTTACGCTATCACTAGACTATAGACCATCGTCCTCAGGTTAGTCAGGACACTTACGTAAAACCTACGTAAACTAGTATTTACCATTGTCTCCCGGGTCGGGAGGACACTTACGTAAATCCTACGTAACCTAATACCCACAACTGTCTTCCGGGTCGGAAGGACACTTACGTAAATCCTACGTAAACCCCACGCGTACCACTGTCCTCGGGGAAGGGCACTCACGTAAATCCTGCGTGACCTTGTACGTATTCCTGTTCTCGGATTAAGAAGAACACATGGTTGCAAATAGTCTAGTAAGTACCATAGTGGGAAGCCCCCATTATAAAGGATAAATGTGAGAATCCCTCACCAGTAGTATATACTTGTATGGGAAGCCCCCACTAGATGAACATACGCATTATTAATACGAACTTACTTTCTGTGAACTCGCTCAACTAGTTGTTGATTGTTTGCTGCATGCCTTGCAGGACCTTAGGTACTTATGGAGCTTGCACAAGGAGGAGCAGGTCGTTGTGGGCAAACGGATCGTGATTACTTATTAAACAATTATGACGTTGCAAACATTAACACTTATGTTGGGTTTTACATTAATGCTTCCGCTACACTTACTTACATTGGTTTTGATAAACACCTTTCGTGTTGATGGATAACATTTACTATTTATTTATATGTTCAATATGATTGGTGGCTTGATCCTGGTCAGTCACGCTCCCAAGCGGTGATACTCCGCAGGTGGATTTTGGGGGTGTAACAGATTGGTATCAGAGCCATTGGTTATAGAGAACTTGGTTTTAATATGGGAAAACGTTTTATTAAAACCAGACTATAACCAGAACAGTGCTCTCAACGACGCTTCGCTCCACGTGCAAGACTCGACATCCTAGGTAATAAGGTTTATGTTTATTGCCTGCATGCTAGAACTATATAGAACTTTGCTCGCATTACGCTTAGATACACATGACTTTATTACATGAGAATACCTACGTGCTTACGCTTTTCTGTCATCGCCCTACTCGCGAACCACTCTCACTTACGTTACTTTTACTATGAAGATCATGTCTGGACGAATTAACATGACTCAAGCCCAGCTAGAGGCTCTCGTTCAAGCTCAAGTTGCTGCGGCACTTGCAGCCGCACAAGCAGGTAGTATATCCTGTAGTCATAGCACACACTAGGATCTTTAGATCCTACACTCCTAAACTAGCCCTTGTAATTAAACTTTGCCCTATTCGTACACAATAGGTCAACACGCGCAGCAACCTGTCTGCACTTTCAAGAACTTCATGGACTGTCGTCCAAGTACTTTCAGCGGCACAGAGGGGGCAGTGAGACTCCTCCACTGGTTTGAAAAGCTCGAGTCTGTGTTCGAGATGTGCGAATGCCCTGAGGCTCGCAGGGTCAAGTATGCCACTGGCACGTTGGAAGGGATTGCGCTCACTTGGTGGAACGCCCAAGTTCAGATTCTCGGGTTGGCAACTGCTAACGCCACCCCATGGAACGATTTCAAAGAACTTATCAAACGTGAGTACTGCACAAGGGATGATATTCACAAGTTGGAGAATGAGTTTTATCACTTGAAGATGACGGGGTCAGAAATAGAAGCTTACACGAAACGATCGAACGAACTGGCTATCTTGTGCCCAACCATGGTAGACCCTCCAATTAAGCGCATCGAGTTGTACCTCAAGGGTCTAGCCTCAGAAATTCAGAGCCATGTTACATCGGCTAATCTCGACAACATTCAAGATATTCAGCGTCTTGCTCATCGCCTCACGGATCAGGCGGTGGAACAGAACAAGTTGCCCAAACGCATCAGTGCTACCACTTCAGCCGCTACTCCCACTACACTCAGTGACAACAAAAGAAAGTGGGATGGGGATTCTAGCAAAGGTTCAGCAACAGTTCAATCCCAAGCTCAGCAACAGAAGACTGATCACTACCAGAGTCCCAGCCAGCAATCCTCTAGTGGCCATAGACAGAGAAGGTATCAAGGGTTTCACCCCAAGTGTCACAACTGCAACAGACATCACAGCGGCCAGTGCAACAAGGGTCGTTGTCAAAGATGTCTCAAGATGGGTCGCGAGGCCAAAGACTGAAGGAGCCCACGGCCTGCAAATCAAAACCAGCAACCGCAACAACCAGCTCCACAGAACCCACAGCAGCAGCAGCCACAGCGTGGAAACCGGGGATGTTTCCAGTGTGGGGCTGAAGGTCATTTCAAACGCGATTGTCCTCAACTGAACCAGAACCAGAATCGCAACAACAATAACCAAGGCAACGGGCACAACAACGGTGGGAACAACAACAACAATGGCAACGAGGCAAGGGGTCGAGCTTTCGTGCTAGGACAAGGAGATGCAATGAACGATCCCAATGTGGTTATGGGTAAGTTTCTCCTCGACGATATATATGTTACTGTTTTATTTGATTCGGGTGCGGATACAAGTTATATTTCTGTGAAAGCCAGTAAATTGTTAAAACGTACATCAACACCCCTAAACACCAAACATGTCGTAGAGTTAGCAAATGGTAAGAGTTTAGAAGCCACGCAAATAGTCAAGGGTTGTAGTATTGTCTTAGCCGGTCAAGTTTTCTCCATCGACCTTATTCCCATAGTCTTGGGAAGCTTCGACATCGTCATAGGGATGGATTGGTTCTCCCAACATCAGGCAGAGATTCTATGCAGCGAGAAGATTATTCGCATTCCCCGTTCTGGTCAAGAACCCCTCGAAGTTCAAGGTGACAGGAGTGGTGCAGTGGTAGGCATCATCTCTTTCTTGAAGGCTCAGAAGTGTCTGCGGAAGGGTCACACCGCAATCTTGGCACTCGTTTCAGATGCATCAGTGAAGGAAAAGAAACTGGAGGATATTCCAGTTGTACGCGACTACCCTCAGGTGTTTCCTGAAGACTTACCTGGCTTACCGCCTCACCGTCAGGTCGAATTTCAAATCGAGCTCGCTCCAGGAGCAGCACCCATAGCTCGCGCACCATATCGTCTAGCTCCATCAGAATTGGAGGAACTGTCAAAGCAGCTACAAGAGCTCTTGGAAAAGGGCTTCATTCGTCCAAGCTCTTCACCTTGGGGAGCTCCAGTGTTATTCGTGAGAAAGAAAGACGGTACGTTCAGAATGTGCATCGACTACCGTGAACTCAACAAGGTGACGGTGAAGAACCGTTATCCACTTCCGCGCATAGATGATTTATTCGACCAGTTGCAAGGGTCGTGCTACTATTCGAAGATAGACCTAAGGTCAGGTTATCATCAGCTGAGAGTCCGGGAGGAGGACGTCTCCAAAACAGCATTCAGAACTCGCTACGGCCACTACGAGTTTCTTGTCATGTCGTTCGGGTTAACGAACGCGCCTGCCGTATTTATGGACCTTATGAACAGGGTGTGCAAACCCTATCTTGACAAGTTCGTCATTGTCTTCATCGACGACATCCTAATCTACTCTAAGAGTCAGGAGGAGCACGAGCAGCACCAACGCCTTATTTTGGAACTCCTACGGAAGGAACAGCTGTACGCTAAGTTTTCGAAATGCGACTTCTGGCTTCGTGAAGTCCACTTCTTAGGCCACGTAGTGAACAAGGATGGGATCCATGTCGATCCATCCAAGGTAGACTCGATCAGAAACTGGCCTGCACCACGTACGCCAACGGAAATACGCCAATTTTTGGGTTTGGCGGGGTACTACAGACGGTTTATTAAAGACTTTTCAAAGATTGCTCAGCCGCTTACACTACTGACACAGAAGGGTGTCACCTACCGTTGGGGCAACACTCAGGAAACTGCTTTTCAGCACCTAAAGGATAGACTTTGCAGTGCACCTATCCTCTCCTTGCCAGAGGGCACGGACGACTTCGTGGTTTATTGTGATGCATCCATCCAGGGTCTTGGATGTGTATTGATGCAACGGGATAAGGTTATTGCTTACGCTTCACGTCAAATCAAGGTTCACGAACGGAACTACACGACACACGATTTAGAGCTGGGAGCTGTTGTTTTCGCGCTAAAGATATGGCGACACTACCTGTACGGTACCAGGTGCACGATTTACACCGATCACAGGAGTCTCGAGCATATTCTTAAGTAGAAGGAATTGAACATGCGTCAACGTCGATGGGTTGAACTACTGAACGACTACGAATGCGCCATCAAGTACCATCCAGGCAAAGCCAATGTTGTGGCTGACGCCCTCAGTCGGAAAGAAACTTTACCTCGGCGCGTGCGAGCGCTACAGCTTACGAATCAGTCTAGCCTTCCTGCACAGATACGAGATGCTCAGGTAGAAGCATTGAAACCAGAAAACGTTAGGGCTGAAGCCCTACGCGGCTCACGACAGCGGTTAGAACAGAAGGCAGACGGCGCCTACTATGTAACAGGGCGTATTTGGGTCCCACTTTATGGCGGTCTACGCGAGCTGGTAAGGGATGAAGCTCACAAGTCTCGCTACTCGGTACATCTAGGGTCGGACAAAATGTACCACGACATCAGGACTACTTATTGGTGGCCTAGCATGAAGGCCCACATCGCTACCTATGTCAGCAAGTGCTTTACCTGTGCGAGAGTCAAGGTGGAATACAAGAAACCAGCGGGCCTACTTCAGCAACCCACGATACCGCAATGGAAATGGGAAGAAATTTCCATGGATTTCATTACAGGCCTACCTAGATCTCAGCGTGGGAATGATACCATATGGGTGATCGTGGATCGACTCACCAAGTCTGCACACTTCCTAGCTATAAAGGAAACGGATAAGTTCTCCACTCTCGCAGACATCTACCTTAAAGAAGTTGTTTCGAGGCACGGGGTGCCCACCTCCATTATTTCGGATCGGGATGCACGATTCACGTCAGAAATATGGCAAGCGATGCACAAATCTTTCGGCTCACGGTTAGACATGAGCACAGCATATCATCCTCAGACGGATGGGCAGTCTGAGCGAACGATCCAAACTCTTGAAGACATGCTTAGGGCATGCGTTATTGATTTCGGCAACGGCTGGGAAAAGCATCTCCCTTTGGTGGAGTTCTCATATAATAATAGTTATCACACCAGCATACAAGCCGCTCCATTCGAGGCATTGTACGGACGTAAACGCCGGTCACCTCTCTGTTGGGCAGAGGTGGGGGATAGTTAGATTACGGGTCCAGAGATTGTAGTGGACGCCACAGAAAAGATCGCACGGATAAGACAACGCATGGCGGCAGCACGCGACCGTCAGAAAGCCTACGCGGACAAGCGTAGAAAACCATTGGAATTTTAGGTCGGGGACCGGGTTTTACTTAAAGTCTCACCCTGGAAGGGTGTGGTTCGTTTTGGCAAACGGGGCAAACTAAATCCGCGGTACGTCGGACCGTTCGAAATCATTGAGAAAATCGGCAAAGTGGCCTACAAGCTAAACCTACCAGCTGAACTCGGTGCAGTTCACAATGTCTTTCATGTGTCGAATCTGAAGAAGTGCCTGTCAGATGAGACCCTCATAGTTCCTTTTAAGGAACTCACTATCGACGAGCGGTTGCAGTTCGTCGAGGAACCAGTTGAATCACGGACCGGGATGTGAAGGTCCTCAAAAACAAGAGAATCCCTCTTGTTCGAGTTCGTTGGAACTCCAAACGTGGCCCAGAGTACACCTGGGAACGCGAAGACAGGATGACAGAAAAGTACCCCCATTTATTCGGAACCAATGCAACCACTACTGAAGTTGAAGCTACTACTGCGGAATTTCGGGACGAAATTCCAGATCGACGGGGGGAGGATGTGACACCCCAGGAAAACCAGTAAACAATACAACTTACCTAGCTTCCTCAGTGAGTGCGTACCAAATTTCGGGACGAAATTTCTTTTTAGTTGGGGATAATGTGACAACTCGTACTTTAGACCTACCTTGTAACGTCACGTACTTATGTGAAGCTATATGATTGATTTGATAAATGATATATTTGATACATGCTTGGTGTAAAGGTATGTATGTATGATAGGTGAATGTGTGTTTTACATGTTTGAATGAAACCCGAACCGCACAACACTACACAATCAATCACACAAGGCCTTTGGGCCGTGCCATTGTGCTCGGATTAGGGGCAACCCAATTAAGGGTCGGCCCACTCCTTTTAATCGTGTAAACCCCATAGTTGGGGATTGGTATCCTTATTTGTCACAAAAACACTATCACACACAAAACCCTAGCTCTCCTCTCTCTCTCTCTCTCACGAACCGAAGGCAGCCAAACATCATCCTCATCGAAGTTCATAGGGTTCGGACCATTCTCTTGTTCGGATCAAGTCTCGTTCCTTCTCTATTCGGTTAGTATGATTAACTATTGTTTGATGATATTATGTTGTGTGTGATATGATAATCTCGAATGATAACCTAGGGTTCTTGATAGCATGATTTAGTATGATGATAATCGATAGTGTTTTAATATTGATCGTGTGTTAATGTTCTAGCTAATCGGATATGTGATTGTAGTTATTGTTCGACTATCATGTCTTGTTTGCGAATTAGATTGCATGATAATCTGGATGTTATGAATCAAATCAGAATAAGGATTTAAGATGTTATGTTTGATCAATGATGTTTCGGCTGTGATGTATCGGACTTGGATAAGTATCGAGTTGTTATATTTGCTTGCTATGCTTGATGATTAGACTTGATATGTAATTAGGGTTCTTGTGGATTGAATGATAATTGGCTAGCTTGATCGATTGTATTTTGATTGGAAAACAAGAAAACTGTTGATTGATTGTAAATTTAGAAACCTTGTAATTGAGTGGCATGATAAATGGTTGTAACTGATTACATGAAACCCGGACGTTTAAACCAATCGCCCAAGGGACTCGGATCGCACAAGAGTCCTCATCACACAAGGCAAGCCAAACCGCACAAGGGAGCCCATTCGCACAAGGCTCCTGGTCGCACAAGGTTTGCTATTTGGGCCGTACCTATAATTGGACTGTTGTTGTTACTGGGCCGGACTGCCCAAGACTCCACTCGCACAAGGTTGCTGGACCGCACCGTTTGTAATGTTGATAAGTAGTTGGGCCGCTCAACCCAAATTAAACCGCACATGCCCATTCCCGATCGCACAACCCAACCGGATCATACAAGATCAGTTGGATCGCACAAGACATTTACATGCTATTAGTTGGGCTGAGACCTTTATGTTGGACTTTTTATATTGGGCCGATATGTTATTGAATTGTTATGTGGGCCGGGAACTATTGAATTTCATCGGGTGGACCGCACAAGGATGTTGGGCTTGTGCGAGTCCAAATCTTGCAAACGTTATTAACTGTTAAAGTGTATTTGACTGATTACGTGTTTGCCATGACTTATACGTGCATTACTTGAGTCAAAACCTGACTTGTATGGTAACCCTGTTAGGACGTGGTTGACCACTGTTAGTTCAAGAACCCTCTCCTTTTGTGTATCTGCCGAGCAACCCAAGGTGAGTTCACACAGCCAAGGCATGGGATTCCCGGGTTGGGAATTGGGTTGGATTATGTGAAATGGATAATTACTCGTACTTACGCTATCACTAGACTATAGACCATCGTCCTCAGGTTAGTCAGGACACTTACGTAAAACCTACGTAAACTAGTATTTACCATTGTCTCCCGGGTCGGGAGGACACTTACGTAAATCCTACGTAACCTAATACCCACAACTGTCTTCCGGGTCGGAAGGACACTTACGTAAATCCTACGTAAACCCCACGCGTACCACTGTCCTCGGGGAAGGGCACTCACGTAAATCCTGCGTGACCTTGTACGTATTCCTGTTCTTGGATTAAGAAGAACACATGGTTGCAAATAGTCTAGTAAGTACCATAGTGGGAAGCCCCCATTATAAAGGATAAATGTGAGAATCCCTCACCAGTAGTATATACTTGTATGGGAAGCCCCCACTAGATGAACATACGCATTATTAATACGAACTTACTTTCTGTGAACTCGCTCAACTAGTTGTTGATTGTTTGCTGCATGCCTTGCAGGACCTTAGGTACTTATGGAGCTTGCACAAGGAGGAGCAGGTCGTTGTGGGCAAATGGATCGTGATTACTTATTAAACAATTATGACGTTGCAAACATTAATACTTATGTTGGGTTTTACATTAATGCTTCCGCTACACTTACTTACATTGGTTTTGATAAACACCTTTCGTGTTGATGGATAACATTTACTATTTATTTATATGTTCAATATGATTGGTGGCTTGATCCTGGTCAGTCACGCTCCCAAGCGGTGATACTCCGCAGGTGGATTTTGGGGGTGTGACAGCTATTCAATCGTTAACCACTCAAATGGGTCAACTTGCGAGTGAAGTGGCGATACTGAAGAAAGCAAAAGGCCAGTTACCGAGTGACACGGTGACAAATCCCAAGAACATAAAAAGCGTTAATATCAATGTGGTAAGCACCGTTCCTAGTACAGAATTTAATGAAAAATTTCTAACCTCTTCGTGTCAAATAAATACAGGTATAGGGAAGGACACCGATGGTGAAAATGATAAAGAACATGGAGCACCAATCGTGTCTATCCGTGTGGGAAAATTAAAAATCCCTCACGCATTGTTGGACTACGGGGCGAGCATGAGTGTGTTACCAAGTGATCTATATGACATGTATGATTTTGGTCCGCTCGAAGATATAGACACCATGGTGAGTTTGGCGGATGAGAGTTGGAGGCGTCCGCGAGGAGTGGTTAGGAATGTTATGATTCGGTTGGGAGAATTCGAATACCCGGTTGATTTTCTGGTCTTAGATTATGCTACTACCAAGATGGCGTCGCAACAAAGGGTGATTTTGGGTCGACCGTTTCTCTATATAGCAAATGCTCAAATCAACTGCTCAAATCAACTGTAGAGACAGGATGATTATTATGACCGAAAAGAGCCGTATGTTGTTCTTTGATGTTCAGACGAGGATTATTAGTTATGAGTCCATTGAGGGGAAGGATAGCGAATCTAATGGTCATATGAAAAGCATGTGTCAAAGAACGAAAATGAATAAACCACCGGGTCGTGAAGAAAAGTATGAAGGTTCAAGCAGGAGTGTACGTGATTTTCCACCGAACGAACATGAGATGGATGCATTTTGCTCAATGACACGAGGAAATGATGGAGATGATAGAAATCTTTTCTTTGAGCCACCATAAATGGGGGGTGGCATGGTCTGGCTGAAGACCTGAAAACTTAGCGCTTCTCGGGAGGCAACCCGAGGTTTTATATTGATCTTGCTGTTTTTATCTTTCTATGTTTCAGGGCCAAGGCGACATTCAAGTATGGGGAAGATGTGCGGATATTTGTGTGATGGTGGTGATAGGAAGTCGGATTATCCACAACATCTGTTGTGTCAAACTTCACCAGGTCAATGTACTCTTTCTTAAGCCTTGTTATGTTCTTTAGCTTTGAAATATTGGTAGTTAGTTCGTTTGCTTTTAGATTTAAAAAATAAAAAAAAAAGAAATTTGGGGTTTGAGATTTAAAGCTTTTGTTGATGATGAAGCGTTTTAGCGATCAATTCTTCCCAAAACCATACATTGGGGTCAATGTATCCCAAGTGTGGGGATCGGGGGAAAATTTTGAGGTTTTTAAAATTTTTTTAAATCAAGCAAAACATTGTGAGAATTTGAACACCCTGGACTACACCCAAATGGTGCACCGGCAACCCTTGATACCCTTTCATTCTTGGTGAGAGTTGAAGCCACATTTGTATATAAATAATGCTTATCTTTGATGAGAGTGGCTACGGGTGGGGGTACATTAGAACTTGTGCTTGAATGCGGTTTGAGTCCTTAGTTAGGCATGAATGCGAAAAGGATAAGGGCATCTAGGTAGCCTCGTCTTTAGTGTGTGTGAGTGTGGGATTTGGGGGGTTGGACCTCATAAATTATATATATGAGTTTGGTAGTGAGAGGGGTGGGGGTTCGGACATTTAGTTGTCAATTTTGTGCCTAAAAGCCTATCGTTTGTTACCCCTAGCTACTTACTTAAAAATTTACCCAATTTGACCCGGTCTTTTAGTGCTAGTAGTAGTAGTTTGAGTAGTATGATGTAGATATGTTTGATGTTTCATTGTATGTTTGTTTGCTTTGCTTGAAAAAAAATGAAAAAGATAGTTGTTTAGTTGTCTCGTACATAGTAGTTTAGATTGTTAGTGTTAGTTTGCTTTATTGTGTAATAAAAGGACCGGGTTAAGTTTTCGCTACTTCATATATATTCCATTTCCCACCTTTACACCTAGCCACGTTACAACCTCGAAAGTCCCTTTGATTTGCATTCATGTTTAGCACTTGTAGGAGAAGGATCGATTTAGGTACAAGCCTATAATTGTGCAACCACCCGTTTGCCTATTGAGTGTCTAGCTTATCTTTGCTACTTTTCACTTGTAGCCGAGAGGAGAGGTTTAGAGAGGGGTGTATTGTTTTGGGTGTTAAAAAGGGGTTAGTAAAATGATTGCATGTTTTTGCTTGGTCTAAATTGATCACTTGTATTGAAATTGATTTGATGAGTTGCTTGGGACAAGCAACGGTTAAGTGTGGGGATGTGACGGGTGGTCCATTGGACAACCCTTAATCATGTTAAAAGACAAATTAATCCTTCACATAATCGCATAATTATCTTGAATTAGATGACTACGGTTGCTTATGTTTCAGGTGCGGTTCGGGAGCTTAAAGTGGATAAAACGCAGCTTTGGACGGTTTGGAGTTGAACGGGTCGCGCGTGGAACGAAAGATGAAACAAAGTGCAAAATTCAGGTTTCCACCGTAATTTACGGTTCCACCATAATTTACGGTGGACCTGAATTCCACCTGGATTCCACCGTAAAGCAGACTGTTTTCACCGTAACAACATTATGTCCACCGTAACTTACGGTGGTACTGTAAGTTACGGTGGAAGCTGCGGAAAATTGTAACTGTCATCATTAAAATCAGTTTTATTGTGTCTTTTGGGTTATTCTCATCATTGATCAGTTGGAGAACAGACTAGGGGCGATTTTGGGTGATTTTGCTTGGCTTGGAACAATTTCTAACATTCGGTTTGTGATTTCGATTTGTATGAACATTGAACTCTTTGTTATGATGATTCACCAAGCTATGTGTGGCTAAAACTCTCGGTGATCATCTTAGGAGAAGGTTTTTCTTGAACTTTTGTGTGTTTATTTCTGAATTTCTAGAATGATAAATTGCGTTGCTTGAATATCATGGTGTATGCATAATTGTTTGTAGCTTGTTAATTGATAGTGCAATTTCTAGTCTCGATCGTACGTTCTTGGTGCCGTTGGCAATCGAGATATCACGGGAAGGGTTAGGGTTGGTTATTGATTAATTGATCATCGGGAAACAACCTCGCATTAGAAATCCGAGTACTTTGTTCCCTTTTATCACTTCAATTATGTATGTACGAGTTATGTCTATGTAACTCTTTCTAGTTGAAATTTCAGACAATTGTTAAAGGAAACTGAATCCTAAGATGGTCATTGTTCTCCTAATCTGTTAAACAACCAACTTTTATCTGCAATTAGTTATTAATATAGTTTTCTAAAACAACAATCCAAATCATTGAACTTTATTTTCTGCAAATTAGGTTAATTGTAGTTAATTCGCAAAGCTATAAAATCAACACACTTTCCACATACTCCCTGAGTTCGATACCCTTTTACCACTATCTATAGTTGGTTATTGGGATTAAATTTGCGTGTGCCACGACAAGCACGTCAGAAACAGGGCGCCTCGCGGCCCGCGTAAAATCAAAGGAAGACTTACGCAACCCGCGTGGGTGTGTGGATCAGATCGGTGTATGCTGGGTCACCGGTAGTCGCGACGCGTGTCCCTTAAGCTTATCCGGAGAACCGCCTTGCTGTCGCGGCCCGCGTAAGCTTGTCCTATCTTTTACGCGGCTCGTATGAAGCTTTCATACTTATCCGGAATGGTTTTAAGTTGACGCGGCCCGCGTAAACTCCTCTTATGGTTTAGGCGACCCGCCTGAAACTCTAAATTCTTGATTTCTTGGTTTTTCATGTATATTAGGGTTTTAGGGGTCCGGGTTTTTATTTACGTAGCGTTTTAGGATATTTTTGGGTGAGTCGTTACAGTTGGAGCTAACCCTAATCGCTGACTAAGCTCTAGGGACACATAACTCCAATCAGCACCGGAATCAAATAATACAGAAGCAAAGAGGTTGTTCACAGAAAACGTACCAGTCACGACATTGCCGTTGTTCCTAGCATCACCAGCACCAATTGTAAATACCCTTCCACAAGCTCCATTGCCCCCATTGTTGCCATTATTGTTGTTCCCAGCATTGTTGTTGTTGTTCTAATGGTTGTTGTTATCGTTGGCATTCTGATTCAGCTGAGGGCAATCCCGTTTAATATGACCCTCATCCCCACACTGGTAACACCCCATCTTAAAACCTTGGTTCTGATGGGGCTGTTGCCTTTGTTGTTGTTGATGCTGCTGATTCTGCTGCTGGTTTTGCTACTGCCGCTTCGGGTACGGAGCTCTATAGTCTTTTGCCATATGACCCACCTTATCACACCGGTGGCAAGCTCGGATACATGGTCTGTGATGATGATACCCACACTTGTTGCATTTTGGCTTCCTACCAACATAGGAGCCTTGACTCTGATTGCTGCCCTGACCTTGGTTAACTGAGGACGACTGACTGAAACTACGGTTATTGCTGTTGTCAGGCCTTTTCTGAGATTGACTTGCACTGGTTGCTTTGTCAGCATCGTTCCATTTACGCTTGTTATCACTAGCAAGTGTGGTAGCTGTAACAGAAGGGGTAGTAGCAGAAACACGGGGCGGTAGCGATCCACGCTCGACCTCCTGGTCAGTAATCTTGTGTGCTAAGCGGATAATCTGGGGTAGATTGTTAAGGTTTGCAGCAGTGACCAAACTCTTTACTGCTGGTGCCAAGCCTTTGATGTACAACTCAATTCTTCGAGGTGGGGGTCGAGACAAGTTAGGGCACATGTTTGCTAGCTCATGTGACCTCTTTGTGAACGCTTCAATTTCAGACCCCTCCATCTTCAGATTGTAGTATTCGTTCTCAAGTTTCTGAATCTCATCATGAGGACAATACTCCTCCCGCATTAACTCCTTGAAGTCATCCCAAGTGGTTGCATTAGCCATTTTGATACCCAACATCTTCACTTGGGCATTCCATCAGGTCAGGGCACCATCCTCCAATGTGCTGGTAGCATACTTCACCCTGTCCCCCATGGGACAGTTACACATAGCGAACACTAACTCAGCTTTCTCGAACCATCGAAGTAGCCCCACAGCCCCTTCAGTCCCACTGAAGGTGTGTGGCTTACAATCCATAAATGTCTTAAACGTGCAAGTAGGCGGATTTTTCTGATTTTGATTCGCTTGCTGACCTAATAAACGAAAATGAAAGACACAGCACACAAGTAAGAGTTGGGCATGCGACAAAAGAATAAAGAGTATCTGGCACATATCGTACCAGCTTGATAGGTTGCCAAAGCCTCAGCCACACGGGTGTTAATCAAGTTTGTCAGCTCAACCCGTGTCATCACAATGTGACCACGCCCATGGCCTCGTCCGCTCATGATTCTATATAAGGAAAGAGGACAGGTTAAGAGTCGAGATAAGGTAAGAGTCAAAGCTCACGAAGATTTCTATAGACTACTAAGTTTACATCAATCAACAGAGCGGAACCCTTTTTCACACTCGTTAAGGCTCACTGGGACTCACATGCACCCCTCATTATTATTATGTGTGCACCCATAATAACAATGCGATTTGCATGTTT
Source organism: Helianthus annuus (assembly GCF_002127325.2). Classification (NCBI taxonomy): domain Eukaryota; kingdom Viridiplantae; phylum Streptophyta; class Magnoliopsida; order Asterales; family Asteraceae; genus Helianthus; species Helianthus annuus. Next base: position 100,932,301 of record NC_035438.2, on the reverse strand, counting down.
ATCTCAGTTCCCCCTAACTTATGCTAAAAGGTTCCTCAAATCCGAGTAGCAAGACACAAGACACACGACACCACAAAACATAAACCACGTGTCACACCCTGGCTTTGCGGAAGCGTGGGTTTATTTGGTGTGACTTCTTAATACCATAGCTTAATCGCAACAAAGCTATATGAAAGTAAAACCATGCAGATCATCCATTGATTTAAGTTTTAAAATAAAAGTACCACATCATTGTCTTATAATGCTGACACATGCATCGAGTTTACAACACTACAAAATGAAAACATTGTTCAGAAGACATAACCACAAACATAAAATAGACGCAGTTTAAGAACTGTGACTCGTCCAGGTAAAAGCCACAACCCCTAAACTCGGATGATCCCATAACTCTACGCAGCGTGAAAACGTAGCATACCGTGCCAGATCCTTAGTTCCCTGAAATACATGTAAGTTGGAAAAATCAACAAAAATGTTGAGCGAGTTCATGTGTAGTGAGTATGTAAAACCTTTGTAAGTATAAAAACTCTGGTATGTAGCAAATAAGGAAATAAAGAGATCACCAATAGTTTGCAAGGCCATTGATATGTGTGAAGTGCAGTAGGAAGACTCAAACCTAGCATATTTTTGTGCCTGGGGCTATTGGGCCTGGGGCTGGGCTCGCTACACCCAGATAGATCTACTGGCTACTGACCCTCGGTCCTACACTGAGGATTAATGGCCTTCAGTTCCCGCCTACTCACTCACATGATCTAAGTAGTAACCCTCCTTATGCTAACCATACCATGTAAAAAGTACTCCTAATCATAGTAACATGTATTTCACCCCAGCAGTTTAAAACTGAAAACAGTTAAGAGAAAAAGGGGGACATGAACTCACAGAAGTGCGTCTTGAAATAGTATCTCCCAGTCAACCTGCTGCGTAACGACCTACACGTACTAAATTCTATTAGACGGACGGTCATGTCTTAGCTTAAGGTTAAATGTCTTTGGGAAATAGTTAGACAACTATTTCGTGTGTACACTTCTTAATTATTTAGTAAATTTATTCCTTCCCAAGGATGGGGTTTTCAATACATGTGCGTTTTCTTGTAATTCCAAAAATATATTATTAAGTCACACTTAAAATATATTTTTATTCTATCTCCAAAATATAAATATTTTTCCCAAAAATATTATATTTTATTCCATATAATTTTGCCAAAATAATACTTTTATCAAAATACGCATTTAAGAGTATTTTCTGAAAATACATAAGTTACATTTAAAGTTCGGGTGGTAATAATAATACCTGTGTAACTTAAATATTTATTGTGAGGGCGTTAGTATTATTTTGGAATCGTTACTGTTCAGTGTAGTCTAGTAATATTATTTTTACTCTAAAAATAATATTCATGCAGTTCACAAAATAATCATAAAATCGCACAAGGGTTATTATGAAAATATATATTCTAAATATATATTTAGCAAGTTCTATTTATGAAAATTCCACCTCTGACACTTGGAAGTTTTGAAATAAAAATTCATGGCGAATTTTTAATTAGAAAAACAAGTAAAAATATATTCTTAACACTTGTCGTAAAAATATTTTCCAAGTGTTATGTTTCTGGAAAAATTTCGCCTGAGTTTCCTCTGTAACTGGAGGTGGCCACGCTTTCTAGCGTATCATTTTCTTTTCAAAATTCAACCAACAATTTTCCCAACATCAACAAACAATATTCAAACACTAAACTAGTCAAAACAAGTATAAATCGCAAACACATGAACTTGTAAGTTGTGTAAAAGTATGTAGTTACCTTCCATCATTTTTAGTAGATCTTTCTATCCTTAAAAGTAAAATCAGTTTCTTGGAAATCTTATTTTAAAAAAAATGCAAGTTTACAACTTCTAGTCCAAGGATTACGAAAATATTTCTTTGTTAAAACCTTTTGTCACACAAGTGTTTACACACTTGGTTGTTCACAAAAACGCCTTTGTTTCAAGAAAGATCCGGCTTTTAGACATGGTTTGCATCTTACACTTGGTTCTTCGAAAATACCACTTGTAGATCTTTAGATCTACTAGTTTAGAACTCCATTTTACAAGAAAAACTATTTTTACACAAGTTCATGTTCATAAGTAGTAGAGTTCATCATCTAATCATTTTCACACTTTAACATAACACTAGCTCATGTTTCATGAACATGACCTAGCCCGGTTAGATGACGATCCGTTCTACTACTAGCATCAAACAACATAAAATAATCATAACAAAACAAGTTTCATAAGTTTTACACTATTCCTTACTCTTTAACCACCATATTCATCATTCTTACAAGGCTTTAAACTTTGTTTTCGCATGTTCATGATTTTTATCCGATAAACTTCTTATTAACCTCTTTAAACAAGATCAAGAGAGTGTTTAGAAGCACTTACAACTAGCTCAAGGTTAGGGAAGAAATCAAGCGAAAACAAGGTGGTTAATAGCGTTGTAGAGAGGTCCTTGTGATTACGTAAGCACCGAGCTTCCTTATGTGATCTTCAACACCTTTGAGTATGTAAGAAATGGTTGATCAAGACTTGAAGGTAGTGGTGGTGATGATGGTTTTGTTCGGCCGAGAGTCTCCAAGGGAGGGAGAGAAGGCAAAGTTTTTGAAGTGTGGTTTGTGAATGAAGATGATGGACCCTTGTTTGTTTTTATAGACCAAATTTCATCTTTATCCAACATGTCTTATGTTTACTAGATACTAGACAATGATTAAAATAATCAACAAGGACAAAGGTGTGTCACCCTTGTGGTGACCGTTCGGTTAGGGGGGGGTCATGGTTCAATTTCAATGACATGGTTGGTGTTTAGTTATGTTTAATTAGGTGATTAGATTAGTTACTAGTGTTTTATTAAGTATAACGGGTGTTAGGGTATTCGGGGACCCTAACTGGCACAGAAAAGGGGAAATAGTGTCATTGACAATATCTTTATGTTCCGGGTAAAGTCCGGTTGTTCGGTTGGATACTGATCCGTTAAAGTGTCAAACAAAGCTTTAAAGTGTCTTTATTATTATTTTTAGTGACACAAAGAATTCCTGACACTTTGGAAAGTGTCTAGTATTATTTTCCCATGTTTTTGCACTTTACTAGTTAGCTTAAATGCTGAATTTTATGGTAGAGTGCAGGATTTGTGTTTAAAACATGTTTTAGGCACATCCGGTCACTATAAGTTATACCTAGTGACGCAGTTCTACAATCCTCACCTCCCTACACTTCCTACTAGTGTAGTAAACTATTCCTGGCTCATACAGGCCTTAGAGACAGTATCTGTCTGATGCTGGCTATATCAGCATGGTTAATGGGTTATCCGTTCATTGTGCTACTGTGCTTTTGTGCATCAAGTTTGTCACTATAGTTTGTATGCAAATAATGGAGTGACAGTTAATAAAGTATGATGCAAGTATGTGTATGTATCAGAATTCAAGTAGCAGTTTATCCACAATCATAAGCAAGCACAGTAATTAAATATTAATTAATTCGTACGGATACCTGGTTTGGTGAGGGTTGTCACATTCTCCTCCCGTTAGAAAAATTTCATCCCAAAATTTTAAGTTCTGCTTCTAGTTGCAGGGGTCTTGGGAAATAAGTGGGGGTATTTTTCCTTCATTCGGTCCTCCCGTTCCTAGGTGTATTCAGGACCATGTCTTGCATTCCATCGAACCTTAACGAGCTTGACACTGCTCCGGCGGGTTTTGTTGATCTTCCAATCTGTAACCTCAACCGGTTCTTCGACAAAATGGAGCGTGTCGTCAATATGAATCTCGTCTGCGGGAATGACAACAGTATCTTGCTTTGGACTTTTCTTTAAGTTTGATACATGAAATGTATCGGGAACACCGTTCAGCTCGGCAGGTAAATCCAACTTGTATGCCACTAACCCAATTCTTTCCAGAATCTTGAATGGACCAATATACCGCGGATTCAACTTTCCACGCTTCCCGAAGCGTGCCACACCCTTCCAGGGTGATACTTTCAATAATGCCATATCGCCTACCTCAAACTCTAGAGGTTTCCTTCTTCGATCCGCATAGCATTTCTGACGATCACGAGCCGCCTTAATGCGATCTCGGATCTGTGCAATCTTATCTGTGGTTTCCTGGACCACATCAGGAACAACCAATTGTTTATCACCTACATCAGACCAACAGAGCGGTGATCTGCACTTGCAGACATATAGAGCTTTAAATGGCGCGGCACCAATACTGGTGTGGTAGCTGTTGTTATATGAAAGTTCGACCAAAGGTAAATGTTTATCCCAGCTACCGCCTAAATCCATAACACATGCTCTCAGCATATCTTCCAACGTCTGAATAGTCCGTTCGCTTTGTCCATCGGTCTGTGGGTGAAATGCAGTGCTCAGATTCAATTGTGAGCCAAAAGCTTCTTGGAAGGATTGCCATATCCTTCACACAAACCTTCCGTCTCTATCAGAGATGATCGAGAGAGGCACTCCATGACGTGCAACGATTTCTCTCATGTAAATTTCAGCCAACTTACTCGTGTTATCCTTCTCTCTAATAGGTAAGAAGTGCGCAGATTTGTTAATCGGTCCACTATTACCCAAATAGTGTCATGACCTCTTGGCGTTCTTGGCAACTTCGTTATAAAATCCATGGAAATTTGTTCCCACTTCCACTTGGGAATCTCAGGTTGTTGCAAAAGTCCCGAAGGCTTCTAGTATTCCGCTTTAACCTTGGCGCACGTCAAACACTTGCTAACATAAACAGCAACGTCGCCTTTCATCCTAGGCCACCAGTAATAATCTTTAAGATCTTGGTACATCTTATCCGCTCTTGGATGGATAGAGTACCGCGATTTGTGTGCCTCATCAAAAATAACTTTTCTCAAACCACCAAACAGAGGAACCCAAATCCTTTTCATAAAACATAACGTTCCTTCCTTGTTTGGTATTAATTGCTTCTCCATCCCACGGAGATATTCCTCTTCAATGTTCCTCTCTTTAAGAGCTTCTTTCTGCGCGGCACGAATGCGCAGAGAAAGATCTGTTTGGATAATCATCTCCAAAGCCCTAACCCTTATGGGCTTGATCCTTTCTTTTCGACTTAGGGCGTCGGCGACCATATTCGCCTTCCCTGGATGGTACTTGATCTCGCAGTCGTGATCGTTCAACAATTCGACCCAGCGTCTTTGTCTCATATTCAGCTCTTTCTGGTCGAATATGTGCTGCAGACTCTTATGATCTGTGAAGATTGTACATTTCGTACCATATAGGTAATGTCTCCAGATCTTCAATGCGAATATCACTACGCCTAGTTCCAAGTCATGCGTGGTATAGTTCTTTTCATGAACTTTCAATTGGCGCGAAGCGTAAGCTATAACCTTCTGGCGTTGCATCAACACGCAACCCAATCCTTGACACGAGGCGTCACAATATACCACAAAATCATCTGTACCCTCTAGTAATGCTAAGATTGGCGCATTGCAGAGCTTGTCTTTTAACAACTGAAACGCTTCCTCCTGTTTGATTCCCCAATCAAACTTCTTATCTTTCTGCGTGAGGAGTGTCAGTGGTTGAGCGATTTTTGAAAAATCCTCGATGAACCTTCGATAATACCCTGCCAAACCTAAGAATTGTCGAATCTCGGTTGACGTCTTTGGGTCTCCCAATTCTTGATCGCTTCGATCTTGGTGGGGTCCACATGAATCCCATCCCCATTCACTACATGTCCAAGGAATTGAACCTCACGTAGCCAAAACTCGCACTTAGAGAATTTGGCATACAACAGTTCCTTTTTCAGCAACTCCAAAATAGCTCTTAAGTGTTGTTCGTGTTCAGCCTTTGTCTTTGAATAAATCAAAATATCGTCGATAAACACAATTACGAACTTATCTAGATACGGCTTGCAAACTCTATTCATCAAATCCATAAAGACTGCAGGTGCGTTTGTCAACCCAAATGGCAAAACTAGGAACTCGTAGTGTCCATAACGAGTCCTAAAGGCTGTCTTCGGGATACTTTCCACTTGTATCCTTAACTGATGGTAGCCTGATCGCAAATCGATCTTCGAGTAAAAGCTTGAACCTTGCAGCTGGTCAAATAGATCATCAATCCTTGGCAGAGGGTATCTATTCTTGATCGTCAACTTGTTCAACTCCCGGTAGTCAATGCACATACGAAAACTACCGTCCTTCTTCTTGACAAACAGGACCGGGGCTCCCCAAGGTGAGAAGCTTGGTCGGATAAATCCTTTTTCTAGCAACTCTTGAAGTTGTGTCGACAACTCTTGCATTTCCGAAGGTGCAAGTCTGTAGGGTGCCTTAGCCACAGGCGCGGTGCCTGGAACTAAGTCAATGTGGAATTCCACTTGCCTTTGGGGTTGCAATCCTGGCAAGTCCTCTGGAAAGACTTCAGGATATTCCCTCACAACAGGGATGTCTTCGATCTTTGGTTCAGCAGCTTTCTTATCCACGATGTGTGCCAAGAAGGCAGCACATCCCTTCTGTAAACACTTTCGGGCCTTCAGGCAGCTGATGATTCTTAGAGGCGTATCTCGCTTCTCCCATGAACCACAATTGTTTCACCATCATCGGTTGGGATGCGAATGATCTTTTCGCGACAAATAATCTCAGCCTTGTTGCTTGATAACCAATCCATCCCTACTACCACGTCGAAGCTTCCCAACTTGACTGGTAGTAGATCCAAAGTAAACTCACGCTCTCCCAACTCGATTACACAACCTCTGACAACTTCATTAGCTTCAACCAGCTTTCCATTAGCCAATTCAATCGAGTACGGGATATTTAATTTACTAGCGGCTAACCCAAGCATATTCTTAAATTCTTAAATTCTAATGATACGAAGCTATAATCGGCACCAGTATCAAACAAAATGGATGCAAAACGTTGGTTTATAAGGAACGTACCAGTAAAAACATTGGGGTCCTGGCGCGCTTCCCTCGCTTCGATATTAAAAACTCTTCCTCGTGCTTGGTTCAATTCTGGGCAGTTCCTCTTAATATGCCTAATGTCACCACAGTTAAAACAACCCATTCTTTGACCATTTCCTCCTCCATTCCCAGCTGGATTGTTGTTTTGATTTCGATTCACATTACCAGCTAGATTTTCATTGTTTCCTCGATTAGCATTGCTTCCATTATTTCCTTGTGCACGATTCCCATCACCACCATGATTATTATTCCTATTTCCAAAACCTCCTTGGCCTCCCCGGCCAGCAATAGCCCAACAAGAATCCTTCGAGTGGCCAACCTTTCCACATGCTTCACATACTTTTGAACCACACCGGCCAGAATGGTGACGCTGGCAGGTGTTACACTTGGGGTGTGTACCCATATATCCCTTTCCCTTCTTCCCAGCACCGGTTGTAGCTTGGACCGGTGTGCTTGATTCTCCTTTCTTACCAACACCACTTGTTCCTTGTTTGAAGTTCGAGAACTTCCTTTTGTTCTCGCCAGATGACTCTACGTGAGTCTCCTTCTTCTTTGGCTCAACATCTGAAAACTTGTTTAAACGAATGGCTTCCTCAGTAAGAGCTACGCTCAGATCGATGGCCTCTGTGATTGCCGCAGGCTTTGAAGTAGTGACCATACTCATGATCTGTGGAGCTAAACCCCAAATAAAGCGCTCGATTCGCTTGAATTCCGGTGTAACCATATAGGGTACAACATGTGACAAGTCATGGAATCTCTGAACATATTCCGCGATTTTGGGTCCTTCCATCTTGAGATGCCAGAACTCAGTCTCCAATTTTTGAATTTCGGCGCGAGAGCAATACTTTCTTCGCATAAGCTCTTTCAACTCGTTCCATGTCATCGCTTAAGCTGCGGCTTCACCAAGCGTTTGTACTTGTAAGTTCCACCATGATAGGGCTCCGTCCAAAATAGCCCAGAAATGTAAGTCACTTGTTGGTCTGGAGCACACTTGCTCATTCGAAGTACAGACTCAGTTTTTTTGGCCCATCTTACATAAGCAACAGCACCTCCGGTGCCGTCAAAGTTTACAGGCTTGCAGTCTAGGAACTGCTTGTAGGTTCACCCTGCACATACGTTAGAATATACAAATGGTATTAGCGAACGTGCTAAAAATATCCAAATGTATCGCATTATGTCTCAACGACTCAACATTACCATGAGGCGGATTGTTATTGCCGTTGTTGTTGGAATTGCTTCCACTGGTTCCTCCTTGTGAGGCTGCATACTGCGCAATGGCGGCAGCGATGACCTGTTGAAGTTCTGCCTCGTTGGTAGGCATGCGCGTTTGGCGTCTTGGAGGCATCTTCTAAAAGATGTGTTCACGTTGGTCAGGTCGTAATAAATAGAAGGATCATACGTATATAGCAAAAATATAAAACACATAACATCTCATGTTATAAATAAATCAAACACATAACATCTCATGTTATATGACATAAACAATCAATCGAACATCACATATGATGAGAATACTGCGATTGCACTGTCATAAATCGAGACCACAATGTAAGGTTTACAAGTACACAACTGTATCATACAACATCCATGACTAAGGGCCACATCGCCCTAGTCCAAAACTATCAAATCAGTGTCAATACATCCAATATACAAATCATCAAAAGTCAAAATCATCCAAAATGCGGTCTCCAAAAGGCTGTAAGGTCTGCACAATCGTCGTCCTCTCATCAAAAGTCTATCCGTGTCATACAAAATGGCCCTAAGCTGATGGCGGTGGAGGAGGGGGAAAATGAGAAAAGAGCAAACATCGCATGTGAAGCCAATCCTCCTCTATAGCTCGATGAGAGCGCAACAAGTAAGCTATCTACTGCTCAGGAGTCCAAAAGCGAGCAGCAGAATATGGTGAAAGTGGACGTGGAGGATGAGATACTGCGGGTGGAGTCTGGCACTGGCACGAGAGTCGCTGAGCTCTCTCAAGCTCCTGCACGCGACGGGTCAGCGCCTCCTGCTGTATCATGAAAGATCTGAGAATATCCTCTGTAGAATTACCCATGTGATAAGGATGATAAGGATCAGATGGTGGCATGATGGGTGGCGAAGTCCAGAGTAACGGCTCACTAGATGGAGCAAAGGATGGTATAGCAGATGATGCAACAGGGGGAACAAAAGTATGATGAGAAATCAGAGGTACAAATTGATCTCCTCCTGTCATGAAAGGTCTATGGCCAAAAGGCTGACGAGATGAACCCTTTCCAGGATGTGGCGGATGGATGTCCTGGAGAAATGTAACCGGAAGGTCTGCGCGATGCGCATCAGTGACGTGTGTGGGAAACAAGGGTGCACCAATAGGAACTGAAGCAGGTGCTGAAGCAGGTGTAACAGGTACCACGAAAGGAGGGTAGTCATCATCATCATCTATCCACCCATTTCAGGTGTGCGCGTATCGAGGATCAACATGGATCGCAAAAGGTGCATGATCGAACTGCATAGGCACGGGATCAGGAAGAGGGGCAACAACAGGATCAGCAGGAATATCAGCAACATGAGGAGCATCAATATGAGCAATAATAGCATGATCATCCACTAACGGTGGGGCATCAACAGGTAGGCCATCCACCAAAGGAGCAACAGCGGGTACATCAGCATGAATAGGGTCATGCTCGAATGCGGGGTCTGGAGCAACTACTAGCTCGGGGGCCACAGCAGGCTCCGGATCGTCAAAATCCATCTTAAGATCAGCGGGATCAGCAAACATAGGGTGAACAGGGGCTACGGGATCCTCCATGGGCTGGTCTAAGTGTACAAACTCAATGTCATGGTCTGGGTCAAAACCAGGAGGGAAAACAGGATCCGAATCGTCATCAGGATCATGATCGAATGCAAAACTAGGTGCAGGTGCAGCGGATGACGCTCTATCAGGGTCTGTGTCATGCGAATGGTGCTGCACTCCCTGCACGTGTGATGGTGCAGATGCCACAGACTCAAAGGAGTCTGGGACTGGTGAATGAGTGGGTGCCTCCTCAGCAGGAGCATCAGCAAGAAGTAGGAGATCACCAGCAGCAATGTGGGCCTCGCCCTCAAAATCATCCTCGAGTGGGTCCTCGTCAAACAAGTCGACGTCGTCGTCAGCGACTACGTCGAGGGGCATATCGACAATAGGGTAAGCGGCAAGAGGCACAGGGGCAGGGATCACCACGAGTGGCAAGTCCCCAGCGATAGGGCCATCAGCGGGCTCAGCAACGACATCGGGCAGCGCAAATGGCTGGAAATCATCATCGTCCGTGCTGGTAGTATCTGAGGTATACACCTCGTGCTCTGATGAGACTATGTCGTCTGAAACTATAGGCATGGGGTCTGTGGTGTCCGACTCCCCAGTACCGGATGACGGCATGATGTCTGTAACAAACACACACACATGCACAAATAATCAATCATATAATCATATAAACATGTTAGTCAGCAATAAGCAATCAAATAGTTCTCCTAGTCCCACTAGACTACCTCCCAGTCTCCCCGACTGAATCTCCTAGTCTCTCCGACTAATTCCCTTAGTCTCCCCGACTAAAGCTCTCAGTCTCCCTGACTAAATCCCTCAGTCTCCCCGACTGAACCCCTCAGTCTCCCCGACTGAATCATAAATTTTAGGAAGGAAAAGTGCTCAACTTTTGTTTGTAAAAACGTTTTGTGACCTGGATCTGGACTTAGTGTATGCAATGTAAAAATGTTTTCGTGAGAGCCCTAGTGATCATAGTCTAGACTCGAGAAGGAATCCTAGTTCGCTATGATCAAGGCTCTGATACCAAGCTGTCACACCCTGGCTTTGCGGAAGCGTGGGTTAATTTGGTGTGACTTCTTAATACCATAGCTTAATCGCAACAAAGCTATATGAAAGTAAAACCATGCAGATCATCCATTGATTTAAGTTTTAAAATAGAAGTACCACATCATTGTCTTATAATGCTGACACATGCATCGAGTTTACAACACTTCAATATGAAAACATTGTTCAGAACACATAACCACAAACATAAAATAGACGCAGTTTAAGAACTGTGACTCGTCTAGGTAAAAGCCACAACCCCTAAACTCGGATGATCCCATAACTCTACGCAGCGTGAAAACGTAGCATACCGTGCCAGATCCTTAGTTCCCTGAAATACATGTAAGTTGGAAAAATCAACAAAAATGTTGAGCGAGTTCATGTGTAGTGAGTATGTAAAACCTTTGTAAGTATAAAAACCCTGGTATGTAGCAAATAAGGAAATAAAGAGATCACCAATGGTTTGTAAGGCCATTGATATGTGTGAAGTGCAGTAGGAAGACTCAAACCTAGCAGATTTTTGCGTCGGGCTCAAAGTCACCCCGAGGTCCGTTCTATTGGGCCTGGGGCTGGGCTTGCTACACCCAGATAGATCTACCGCTACTGACCCTCGGTCCTACACTGAGGATTAACGGCCTTCAGTTCCCGCCTACTTACTCACATGATCTAAGTAGTAACCCTCCTTATGCTAACCATACCATGTAAAAAGTACTCGTAATCATAGTAACATGTATTTCACCCCCGTAGTTTAAAAACTGAAAACAGTTAAGAGAAAAAGGGGGACATGAACTCACAGAAGTGCGTCTCGAAATAGTATCTCCCAGTCAACCTGTTTCGTAGCGACCTACACATACTAACTTCTATTAGACGGACGGCCATGTCTTAGCTTAAGGTTAAATGTCTTTGGGAAATAGTTAGACAACTATTTCGTGTGTACACTTCTTAATTATTTAGTAAATTTATTCCTTCCCAAGGATGGGGTTTTCAATACATGTGCGTTTTCTTGTAATTCCAAAATATATTATTAAGTCACACTTAAAATATATTTTAATTCTATCTCCAAAATATAAATATTTTTCCCAAAAATATTATATTTTATTCCATATAATTTTGCCAAAATAATACTTTTATCAAAATACGCATTTAAGAGTATTTTCTGAAAATACATAAGTTACATTTAAAGTTCGGGTGGTAATAATAATACCTGTGTAACTTAAATATTTATTGTGAGGGCGTTAGTATTATTTTGGAATCGTTACTGTTCAGTGTAGTCTAGTAATATTATTTTTACTCTAAAAATAATATTCATGTAGTTCACAAAATAATCATAAAATCGCACAAGGATTATTATGAAAATATATATTTAGCAAGTTCTATTTATGAAAATTCTACCTCCGACACTTGGAAGTTTTGAAATAAAAATTCATGGCGAATTTGTATTTATAAAAACAAGTAAAAATGTATTCTTAACACTTGTCGTAAAAATATTTTCCAAGTGTTATATTTCTGGAAAAATTTCGCCAGAGTTTCCTCTGTAACTGGAGGTGGCCACGCTTTCTAGCGTATCATTTTCTTTTGAAAATTCAAGCAACAATTTTCCCAACATCAACAAACAATATTCAAACACTAAACTAGTCAAAACAAGTATAAATCGCAAACACATGAACTTGTAAGTTGTGTAAAAGTATGTAGTTACCTTCCATCATTTTTAGTAGATCTTTCTATCCTTAAAAGTAAAATCAGTTTCTCGGAAATCTTATTTAAAAAAAATGCAAGTTTACAACTTCTAGTCCAAGGATTATGAAAATATTTCTTTGTTCAAACCTTTTGTCACACAAGTGTTTACACACTTAGTTGTCCACAAAAACGCCTTTGTTTGAAAAAAGATCCGGCTTTTAGACATGGTTTGCATCTTACACTTGGTTCTTCGAAAATACCACTTGTAGATCTTTAGATCTACTAGTGTAGAACTCCATTTTACAAGAAAAACTATTTTTACACAAGTTCATGTTCATAAGTAGTAGAGTTCATCATCTAATCATTTTCACACTTTAACATAACATTAGTTCATGTTTCTTGATCATGACCTAGCCCGGTTAGATGACGATCCGTTCTACTACTAGCATCAAACAACATAAAATAATCATAACAAAACAAGTTTCATAAGTTTTACACTATTCCTTACTCTTTGTTGGTCCCTCGGATGGGATCTTCCTGTTTGTAAACGTAGTTGAATCGTAAAGTGATCAATGCGCGGAATTCATGTAATCACATAGCAGATATACAGAGACAACATTCTACTTTGAATCACCGTCTGATATTCTATTGAATGATGTGAAAATGTACAGGAGCCAGAAAAGAAATCAGACATACAAATGGTAGGTTGCAAGTGAAAGTGTCAAAAGGTTCTAAATAAACTGACCTACCAGCTATTTATAGGCAAGGACAGAATAAGAGAGTGCTGGCCGATCGGCTGGGCTAGCCGATCGGCTGACAATGCTAACCAATCGAGTAGCCTGTTCGATCGGCCGGGCTGTCCGATCGGCTGGGCCAGCCGATCGGCTGGCATCAATAGCAATTAACAAAAACTTCACCGATTCTGTCCTGCTTTACATACACACATACAAAACATACACAACTATACAAAATATGACTACATGTTGACGGAAGCTACAAACGTTATTGCACTAACAGACTCCCCCTCGGATGTAGCTGTAGTTCCTTCCAACATAGTCTTTATTTCCTCCTGTTGCGTCTCCTCTCTTTAGCCTTTTGTCTTCTCTGTTCAGCTCATTCCTCTAACATTCTCCTTCTTTTTATGCCTTCCCTCATTTATCCACCATTTTCGGTATTCTGGGTCGCCATCACGCTTTCGATCCCACTTTGGAATTTTGTTCTCTTCAGATTCAATAGGCGTTTGATCTGTAGGCGGCACATACCCAAGATTTCTTCTTCCCCTCTCTGCATCTTTTCTAGCTATCTCTTTCTGTCTTTGACTTCGCTTGTACACCTTTAGGAACTCATCAACTTCAAGATCTCTCCATTTCGTCTTCCAATTTTTCCCTGAATTGATTTCTTTTGCGAAGCAAACATCTATCACACCTTGATACTGCATAGCTATCTCTTTGTCTTTCTTATCATAGATTATCTTGTTGACAAACAGACAATCTATATCTTTCTTCGAACAGTTTACCAACCACATAGGGTCCAGGATACTTATTCTTCGACCTTCTCCAGTGGACTTGTCATACAAAGAAATAACTGCTTCAGCTGTAGAGGGATTATATAGCCAAGCTTGAAATAGATCGTAGAAATCTTGTTCAATGGCTCTGAGTGGCATATTCTTTAAACATCTTGGAGGCTTCACATCCAACGTGATGTCTTTTTCTCCATTCTCCAAGTAAGTAACAATCTGCTTCGGATATTGTGGTTTCCAATCTGGATAATTATTCTTTGCTTGCCATTTGATGTAATTCCACAAATCCTGATCACGTTCTCGAACTTCTGGACCGTAGTAGTATTGCTTGATATTCTTTGTAACCACCAACTCATCTACGTCCCACCAGGTTAAAGTAGCTATATCAGCTAAGAGATCAAAATACTGTACACCCTGCTCCCTTCTGATTGCATAAACTTTCAAGTCTTCCAGATATCCCCAAGATAAAATATCTCCCCAAGAAAGATCTTTGTTATGAGTGAAATATTGAAGAGCCCTGAGAGTCTTTCTTTCTTTTGGCATATTCTTGAACCATCGTTTTCTTTCTTCAGCTATTATCTCTTTAGAAACCGGTTCAGGAATATCTGCTGTAGCAACCCTTTCTTCAATCTTTCTTCTCAACTCATCTTCATTCTTTTCTTGAAACAACTCTGTGAAAGTAGGGAATGCAACATCTTCACCTTCATAATGAAAATCCACCCTATCTTCTTCTGAATCAGACGCGCTTTCAACAATCACTTCATCATAATGATCAGCTTCATGAGGGTATCTAGGCTCGAAATCTTTTACAGGTGAGTGAGGAATTTCATCTTCAATATCGAATTTAAATTTTCCATCTTCCAAACCCAATTCCTCCAACATTTCAGCCCTTGTTCTTTTAACCTCTACTTCTCCTTGTTGTTTACCAGATAAGTAAATGACAGTAGGGTTAGAAAGAAGTACCTGATCAACAGGTTGTTTTCCAGACGACGATGCTTCATAATCAACTTCATCCTCCTGCTCGTTTATTTCATTATTCATCAGCTCATCCACTCTTTCTTGAACATTTGGTTCACTGATTAATAAACCCGAAGCACCTTGATCATTGTCGTCATCGCCTTTGTCATCTTTATCAGACTTATCATCAGCTTTATCATCTTTATCATCAGAATCATCTTTATCTTCTTCTTCATCATCTCCAAACAACTCTCTATCAGAATCTTCATCCACAATCTCTCCACGTGCTATCCTTCCTTTTCTTTTTAGATCCATAAACTTTAACAACTTTGCCACTTCTTTTGAATTATATGGCACAGGGTAAGCATTTCCAACTAACACAAATTTGTCAGTTGTATACTCCAGCAGTAGTACTTCCCTTGCTCTTCTTCTTCTTTGAATAATTTCAACTCTTCGAAGGACATTTTCAGCAATAATAGGCTCAATAGGCTCACCAACAATCAAGTATTCTGGTTCATGAGGCTCTTCAGCTTCAGCTTCAACCATCTCTTGATCATCTTCAACAACTTCTTGTTCTTAAACCTCAACCTCTTCAATCATTTCAATATCAGGTTGCGAAGAAGAACCTCCAACCTCTGGTTGACTTGAAGATGCATCGACTATCTCAACCTCTTTAACTATTCCTTTGTTCTTTAGATTTGCTTCTTCAGCTATTTGACGTTCACGATCCAATCTCCTTTCGTTAGCTCTCATCACATCAATTTCATCAAATGCAGCATGAATGTTCATCTTTAAATGACTTTCAACCACAGCAACCAGCATCTGAAGTTGTTGATCTTTCATTACTTTATCAGCTTTCATAGCCTCCAGCTCTAATTGCATTGCCTTCATTTCATTAGACGAAGCTTCACTCATCTCATTAAGAAGCTGATTTAACGTTTGATTCACATTCTCCAAATCCTTTATCTTGGCATATAAAGAAGATATCTCTTGTGTTAACGACTCAAACACTATAGAATTACCCTCGGCCTCATCCTTCATTTGATTCATTCTTTTCTCCTTTTCAACCAATGCTGCAACTATTTTATTGTGAGCTTCCATCAATTCATCAATTTTACTTCTCAGCATATTACGTTCTTCCTCAGCTTTTGCTTTCTCTTTTTCCAGTTCTTTAACTTTCTTAGTTAGATCTTTAACCGCCTGATCATTGAACATATCACTTTCACCTTCAGGCATATCTTCAGAGAAAATACTAGTAGCCGAACCAATATTATCAAAATCAAAGTTAAAGTCTTCTACTTTCTGTTGTGATGACTGAGGAATCTCTTGTTGAGCAGGTTTTGGACTAGCAGCTCTGAATCCAGTGATCTCTACATAATCATCATCACTTGTCTTCTTTTCTGTTCCCACAACTGGAACTTCTTTTGTTTTCTCCTCCGGTTCTTTTGGAACATCAACACTTGGTGATTTTTCTTTCTGAACATGTTGAGCTGCCTTTCCTTCTTTATCTTTTTGTGACTCAGCTCCTGATTTCTTTGATCTGACATTTCTGGGAATTACACCAACTGGAGCTGCCTTTCATTTCTTTCTTTGTTTCTTTGACTTTTCAGGATCATAAGGAGAATCTTCATCATCTGAACCTTTTTGTTTCTTTGCAGGTCTTTTCTTCAACTGAACTTTTCCTTTACCAGCAGTTTCAGGAATTAATTCAGATTCAGATTTTGTAGCTTCAGAATCTCCATCACTTGAACTCCTTAAAGCTTCTGTATCTGGTTGAACCCTTGTAACCTTTTCAGCATGAACATTTGTTCCTTGAGCTTATTGTGCTGCAATCTCCTCATTCTTTTTCAAATAGCTTTCCACATATTGCTTTAATAGATCAGCACCTTGTTCAATCACTACAGATGGCTCTAGAACTGTCTCATCAATTAACTTCTGCTGTGGCTCTCCAGAAGACCCTACAAGACAAACATAGACAACAAGATTAGTAACATTTAAATCATATGTGATCTAACTGTCTTAATGCTTCCCCTTTCACTATACCCTTTTCTCCTTCTTTAGGAATAACAACTGCAGGGGATGACTTAGGTGTCTTTTTCCTTTTTCCATCTCTAACATGCCACCACCTAGTCTTTTTCTCAACCATCTCACTCATCTTTGAGTCTTCATTGTCTGAATTGCTGTCGTCATACCTCCATTTATCATTTTCAGGAGCAACATATGCTTTATCTTTTATTCTGCAAATCATCTGCTTGGTTTTCTCATCCTTATCCTTTGTAACTCTTCCTATTGTTGTCTTATTTACAACACTCATCTCCATCACATCCTCACAATCCCTCAGAAGATCTTTGATTTTGTCCTTTAGTAACATCATGATGAATCTAGGATACATGATGTACTTATCTGCTCCAGCTTCGCAATTCTCCTTCATGTATTCAAAAATCACTTGTGAAATGTTGTACCCTCTGTTTAGTACCAAGCTTGTTATCATATTTATGATGTAGTCAGCAACCTCATCATATGCTCCCTTTCTATGTCCCATTGAGTGTATCATGCAGTGCATTAAGTACCTATATGCTTTGGAGAAGCATCTTTTATACATCTTTCCATTAATGAACCCTGTGAATCCCATTCTACACCACAAACCTTTTACAAGACGTTCAGACATGATTGTTGGATCATTGTCAGAATCTTGTAAGTCTAGAACTCTCCTCACATCTCCTACATCAAACTTAAACTCCACATCTATATCCTTTCCAGCTTGGTCCTTCTTTCTCAATACTACATGTATCATCTTGTCTGAATCTTCATATCTAGCAGTGTTCCAGAATGCTCTAACATGTGATTCATAAATCACAGTTTTATCAGACATAGCTTTAGCTATTCTGCTCTCTCTTAAAAACGTTGCCATCTTTTCTACCACATTACCAGTGGTTGATTCAGAATCAATTTCACAGGGTATGTTATGACTCTTGTCTTTCTCTTTTCCTCGTCCCTGTAAAAATTATTCAGTGAAAATTATTCAAACAAGAACATGAAAATTCTGAAAATTTTTCTAACACTTTGACATTACTATCTGACAACACTACAGGATCGACTGGTCTTGTGGATCGAAGAGCATTACTGTTCGATCGGCTGAGAATGAATATAGTGGAAGTGTCTGGTCGATCGGCTGGTCCAGCCGATCGGCTGACAAAATGTGATAAAGAAGTTCATATGGTGTCCGATCGGCTAGCAAGTGCTCTTCGATCGGCTGGCAAACTTACGCACAGAAATCTAAGTATGTGAAGAATACTAACCTTTCAACAAGTAATGCTGCCCTATTGACTAACATATGCTTTTCAATAGGTTAGCACTTCCTGTTCGGTCCAGCCGATCGGCTGGCACATTGCTGTTCGATCGGCTGGTCTAGCCGATCGGCTGACAATGTTGTCATTGCTGTTCGATCGGCTGGTCTAGCCGATCGGCTGGCAATGTTATGATCAAAAAGTATTCTTCAAAAGATTTAAACACATAGATTTCATAGTAAACATTTAGCACACATTTCAAAGCATCAGCATTTATCTAATATTTCATCACAAACACATGATCTTTATTGCTACTCGATCGGTTGGTCTAGCCGATCGGCTAGCATATTGCTATTCGATCGGCTGGTCTAGCCGATCGGCTAGCACAATGCAAAACCTCATTCCAAGCACTTAGCACAAACAAAGCACATTTTTCAAGACATGACCTACCTTATTCAACAACAACTAAGGCACGTTATGATTGCTGTCCGATCGGCTGGGCTAGCCGATCGGCTGACAACTTCGATGAAGAACAGTTTGAAGAACATAAACTAATGATTCAAAAATTTATGCTAATTATCACAAATTGAACACAGATCTATGTTCCTAATGTTGTCGCGATCAAAACCCTATGTTCGTTCTTGTCTAATTCGTCCTAAACAGAGTTTAATTTAATAAAGAACATGCCGACTGATGTAATGCTTTAATCTTAGATCTATCAAGTTTTAGCATGATTTTTCTGAAATTTAACCGATAAACTTAAAGATCTTTGCATTGCGAACAAAACCCTATAACTAGATTTCATCAAAACATCCTAAATCTTCCTAAATCTGTGATTAAAGAACCGACAGATATGAACATGAAGAACACGAAGGATTTTAAAGATTTTGATGTTAGAAAACATACCTTTGCCATTTGAGATGATGAGTAAGCCAACAAATCAAATATATTGATGCAAAGAAAGATGAAGATCAAATGAAATCAGTGTAATCAGTGAATCGGATGAGAGTGTTTTTGGTTCGATCGAAGTGCGAAAAAGAACAAATGAAGCATGAACTCCTATTTATAGTGTGTCAATGAACCGGCTAGGCAGTTCGATCGGCTGGTCCAGCCGGTCGGCTGGCCTGTTCGATCCAAGGCACTTTGGATTTCAAATTGATTTGACTTTTTGATCTTTTTCACATTATCAGTGTTCGAGAAATCCACTTAAGTATCTAGGTCCAAGTTAATGACCCTAGGTACTTAATTTGTCGACCAAATTCAACTTAATGACCTTGGTTGACCCGAAGCAAAAACAAACTGATATTTTAAACATTTTTCTGAAAATTTTACAAGTTTCAATTTAATGAACTTGCATTTTGACTTTTTATTTTCTTTGTTTGTATCAAGATTAGCTCCCAACTTGTTTTTTAGCTCAGAACAACTTCCTGCAACTTGCATCAGACTGTGAATCTGAAGATCAATCCTCCGCTTTGGTTTGTCAAAAATAAAGCAGAAGTGCAAAAATCTTTTTGAATTTTTAATGCAGATTCTAAACTATAAAAGTATGACTGATACTGAAAGACAGAATGTAAAGAAAGAAATCTATATACAAACATATTTTTGAAGAGCGTGTCAGGGAATCATATCAGCTTTTTAAACATGTTACAAGTACCGTTAAGCTTCATTTCATATTCAGGATTAAACAATTCACCTCGATTGTTGATATACTGATCCATTTTAAGTTTTCTCACAGATTTCAATTTTTTCAGGATACGATTTAGATGTCTTATTAACTTGACTCATTTATGTGTCCCACCTTTTGAATATACTCCCGTATCAAGTTCCCAATATTCAGTCTTACAGGTGAGTATACAACAGATGATATCTGTAAGGGGTTAAATGCGAGGGTCGTGAGAGCTCAGGTCGATACTTCCGTATACGCAGAGAGATGACGGATTCGACTTTTCGGTGTGTCCCCTTTAGAGGATCTTTTAATTTCAACAGCAGCGACTATCAATTTTACTGTTTCATCAGCTTGCTGAGGGTGATGCTATGTTTCAAGCATTTTGCGTAAAGTATTATTCGAGGACTAGGTCAGAACTTCCATTCAGCAGAAGTCCCGGAATAATACCCCAGATATCACTGAGTACAAAGACCTAGTATCTCAGAATAAGGGACCTATCAAACGAGATTTCAGGGGTTACCTATATATCCAAATAGTGTTCCCCACAAAGTAAGTCTCGTTATGAATTTTTAAGTTTATATCTCAAACAAATCTATTGACTGTGTAAAAACCTATCGACACATCATTAGTGAGACTGTTTAAACCCTTTAAAACTTTGCAAATCTTTAGCATACCGTAACAGTCTAGCTGATGTACTATCATTTTCCCTTTTTACACAAACTCTTTTTCATTTTTTATTGTTTTTGGATTTTGAACCTTTATCATGTTTTTGGCTTTTTGATTTTTTAATGTTTTTGGATTTTCTAAAAAGTATATACAAATATACCTATCTCCCCCTAAAGACCAAAACATGTAAAAAATCGACAAACCATTGCAGATAGATTATCAACATCATCTACAGTGGTATCCTCATCAACGTCAACAATCCCATCCTTCACCGACAAAAGCATCATACCATTCAGTTTTAAAAGATATTTAAAACGAGATCTATCAAATGCTTTGGTATGTAAATCAGCTTTTTGCTCGTCAGTGTGGATTTTCTCAATTCGTATCAACTTTTTCTCGAAACAATCGCGAATAAAGTGATGATGAATTTCTATATGTTTGGTTTTAGCGTGATGTACCGGATTTTTTGTTATATTAATTGCGGCCTCATTATCAACAAAAAGAGGAGTGTTAAGAAACTGCAAACCGTAATCGCGCATCTGTTGCTGTATCCACATGATCTGAGAACAGCAACTGCTGGCAGAAATGTACTCTGCTTCACATGTGGATAGCGCCACAGACGTTTGTTTCCTACACTGCCAGGTGACCAAGCGAGGTCCAAAGAACTGGCATCCTGCAGTTGTTGATTTGGCATTGACTTTGCAGCATCTGAAATCCGAGTCGGAATACCCTTCGAGCGTAAAATCGCCTATTCTAGGATACCCCAACCCCAACGATGGAGTTCCCTTCAGGTAGCGTAATATCCTTTTCACAATGATCAAGTGCGAGGCTCTCGGGTTAGATTGGAATCTTGCTGCGAGGCACGTTGGATACATAATGTCGGGTCTTGAAGCAGTTAGATACATCAAAGAACCAATCATGGAACGATAAAGTGTTTCATCTGCCTTATCTCCGGTGAGATCTGCGTGAATCCCATGATTTGTTGCTAATGGGGTTGCCGCAGGAGTAGAACCTGACATTCCAAATTTCTCTAGAATATCATGAACGTACTTTGTCTGGTGTATGAAAATTCCTTCAGGAAGTTGATCAACTTGGAGTCCCAAAAAGAATTTCATTTCCCCCATTGATGACATTTCGAACTTTTGCTTCATCACTTGTTCAAAGTCTTTGCACAAGTCCTCGTTTGTTGACCCAAAAATTATGTCATCCACATAAATTTGTACTATCAGCAGGTGACCGTCGACTATCTTTGTGAAGAGGGTGGCGTCTATTGTTCCCCGGATGAAGTGATTGGCTAGCAAATGCTGAGATAACGTCTCATACCAGGCTCTCGGGGCCTGGTGTAAGCCATATAACGCTTTATCCAAGAGATACACTTTATTCTTGTGGTGTGGATTGACGAAGCCCGGTGGCTGTCCCACACACACTTCCTCCTTCACTTTGCCATAGAGAAAGGCCGACTTCACATCAAGCTGGTAGACTTTAAAGTTTTTCCATGATGCAAATGCTAGGAAAATTCTGATTGCTTCTAGTCGTGCCACAGGAGCGTATACTTCAGTAAAGTCAATTCCCTCCTGTTGACTGAAGCCCTGAACAACAAGTCGAGCTTTGTTTCTAGCCACTACACCTCTATTGTCCCTCTTACACTTGAACACCCATTTGGTGTTGATTTTTCTATGACCCTCTGGTAAATCCACCAGTTTCCAAACACCTAATTTCTTAAACTGGTTCAGCTCTTCTTGCATCGCGTTGACCCAAGAATCTTCAGTAAGTGCCTCTTTATACGTTCGAGGTTCAATCTGCGAGATAAAACAACATAGTGAAAATTCAGTTTGTAGAGGTGCTACTGATGAATAAAAACTAGTAAGCCCTTGGTCAATTTGATGTCTGGTGCGAACTCCTGATTGAAGTTCTCCTATAATCAGTTCCTCCGGATGATATGAAAGAGTTCTGGGCATTACTTCACTCGGAACATCTACATTGCTTTCCAGATTAGTGAAATTTTGATCTGCACCTTCTTCACTGATAGGATCTGCATGACCTAAGATCTGGATTTGCTCCCCCTCAGATTCAGAATCCCCATGATCAAAAGTTG
Organism: Helianthus annuus; assembly: GCF_002127325.2. NCBI lineage: Eukaryota > Viridiplantae > Streptophyta > Magnoliopsida > Asterales > Asteraceae > Helianthus > Helianthus annuus. The sequence goes on along the minus strand of NC_035438.2, from coordinate 100,909,683 downwards.
GACCAATATCAGATGTTGTGTCATCATTTGTTGCTGTCTGATTCTCTGGAGTTTGAGGAGTGTCATTTTGTTCACCAGCATTACTAGGACCGGCTTCATCATCATTTGAAGTTTTCTGAGATTGCCTAGAATACTGTGCTAGAAATCTTTCTTCTGATGACTCATAGTCTCGAAGAATATCCAACTCATCAAAGAAGTCTTCTTCATCTTCAGGTTCTTCCATTACATCAAAGGAATCCCACAACATGTCGTAATGGTAACGCCATGAATCTCCTGGGTTCTGAGGCGGCATCGTATTACCTTGACATTCAACACTTGCAGCTTCAATAATCCGCTTTTCACTTGGCACGAAGACACGACGCAAAGGACTTGCATATCCAACAAATATACCCTCAATGCATTTCGGGCCAAAATTTCCAAAAGGTTCTATCACCGTACAGGGTGACCCGAACAGTTCAAGATACTTCAAGTTAGGCTTGTGGTTATTGATCAATTCAAAACATGTTTTGTTGAATTTCTTCACGGTGAGAACTCTGTTGAGAGTATAGCATGCGGCAGAAACAGCTTCAGCCCAGAAATTTATTGGAAGTTTTGAATCTGTGAGCATAGTTCTGGCTGTCTCGATTAGCGTCTGGTTTTTGCGTTCTGCTACTCCATTCTGCTGCGGAGTGTACGGAGCACTAAATTCATGCAGTATACCTCTTTCTTCACAAAATTCTTCCATCTTGTGGTTTTTGAATTCAGTACCATTATCACTTCTAATTCTTCAGATACGCCTCTGGTACAAATTCTCAATCTTTTTGAATAACGCCATCAGACTGTCAAACGTTTCATCCTTTGTTTTCAAGAAAGATACCCAAGAAAATCTAGAATAATCATCAGTGACGACCAAGCAATAGTAATCTTCTGTAATGCTTTTGACATTCACAAGACCAAATAAATCCATGTGAAGTCTTTCTAAAGGTCGTGAAACTGAATTGACTTGCTTTTTGGGGTGCGACTTTTTCTTCTGTTTACCTTTAATGCAACTTATACACTCCCCTTCTAGATGAAAACCTTTGATGTGAACTCCTGTAACCAGATCATTATGCACCAAGTGATTCATTTTTCGAAGATGTATATGCCCCATCTTTCGGTGCCACAATCTTGACTCCTTCTCAGTTGCTCTTGACACAAAACAGTGAGCCTGACCCGTTGTTGTCGTTGCTATGCTCATATCCAATACATACAGGTCGTTGACTCTTGGTGCCCTCATGATGAGCCACTCTTCTGGAACAACAAATCCCGGTTTTAGAATCAAACATTCTTTGTCAGTGAAATGAGTGGTGTACTTTCTGTCACAGATCTGAGAAATACTTAGTAGGTTGTTCTCCAGCTCAGCAATATAATTGACTCTTTCAAACGTTACAATCCCATTTGATAACGTTCCTTCACCAATTATACGACCACCTTGATTGCCCGCGAATCCAACATATCCTCCATTTATATTCCTCACATCGTACAACAATGCAGTCTTCCCTGTCATATGTCTGGAAGCTCCACTGTCCATGATCCATCTTGAAACAAGTTGTGGAAGATCCTGCACATACACAAACATGATTAAAACATTTCAATAAAGGATGCCGATACATGCTTCGCGATCAAGGAAGCTCCGGCAATTCAGATTGTTCAGTCAAACATCGAGTCCACCCAGGCCTCATCAGCCTTAGGTGTAACTTTGACTCTCGCAATTTGAATTTTGAAATTTTCAGCCTTGAGAGGTGGAAAATTTGCATCATAATCAACTGTAATTGATTCTTCAGACTTTTTCACCTCGGAAGTTGAAATTTTCTTCTCACTTTTTGGTTTCCAAACTTGTTGAGATAATGGAACCCTTTTCTTTTCAGAAACACTCATCTTTACCGATGTGGTAGAAGATGATTGTTTTTCAACTTCAGAAACCTTTGATTTTGACCCACTTGCTCTCATTTTAGTAACTTTCGGCTTCCATGTTTGTTGAGTTGTTGCGACCCGTTTGTAAAATTTATCATTTTTAATTACCACCTTCTTTACGGATTCAGTTTTGTCTTTGGTGTTGTCATTTTTCAAACTCTTTTTCTCGACAATCAACGGAGCCTTTTCTTTCTCATCATTTTTCTTCTTTTGCTTTTCAACAACATCAGTCTTTGACTTCAAGTTGGTACACTTTCATGCAATATGCCCAACTTGATTGCATCTGAAACATGTTCAGGTGTCAACAACCCGACTAGTGCCTTCAGACTGAGGTTGCAAGGCTTTTTCCTCAAAGAATTCTTTGTTTGATTTTCAAAAAATTTCAGGTTCTTCATTTGAAAATGAACTCGAACTGTTCACAAACACTTTCTTTTCAATAAACTTCTTGTTTTGAACATTTTTCTTCTGATAAGACTTACACCCTTGATATCCACCCGACCAATTGTTTCGATAGTTATTAGAAAAACGTGGAGGAATAACAGGTTTCTTGTAGTAAGCTTTATCTTTTTCAAAATTCATTTGTCTTTTTGTTTGGTTCAAACTCTTCACTTCTGTCAGCTCAACTTCGATTAATTTGTAAACATTTTTCAATTTGTTGACATTTACATGCTCAATCGGAAACTCAGTATCCAAAAACAACTTATCTGAACCCAACATCTTGTACATGACAAGATTTGGTTCTTCATTTAAGTTGTTCTTGGATTTTTGTTTCGGAATGTATTTATCCAAGAAACAACCATCATCTTCATTTGAATCAGACTCTAAGACACTTTCTGCCATGCTTTTGACAATATCAGTCTGAACACTATCATCAGATGATGATGATGAGAATGTAACATCAATAGACTCTGGAAGTTTTATTTCATCTGAATTTTCATCATCATTAACCAGTCCGGACTTTTTCTTTGAAAAATTGTTTAAAACAGGTGGTGGGACTTGATGATATCCCACTCCAGTTTCGTCCGAAAATACATCTTCGCCAACTTTGTTTTTCCCGATGGGTTTGGGAACAATGTGCTGCAGAACAAAGCTCGCGGAGTTGTAACTGGTTAATTTTAATTGGATGCGTTCATTTTCGATTTTTGCTTCTTGGAATTGAAGCTTCAGATTAGCAATTTCATCCAATTGTTTGTTTATTAACTCCTCTTTCACCCTTAACACACCCGTCAGTTGAACATTTTCTTTTGTTGTTTTCCCATTTCGATCATCCGAATCTTTAACCGTTCGCTTAAGCTTCTCAAAATTTTCAGTGATGTGACGATTTTCAAGAATGAGTTTTTCATTTTCTTTCTTAGTTCTTTCTAAGTCACTTTTATCACTTTCAATTTTTTCAGTTAATTCTTTTGCACGATCATTTGAAGCTTTTAGCAATGTATCTCGGTTTAAGATTTGGTTTTCAACCTCTCTGACTCTTTTAGTCAATTCTTCAACCTTTTTGTTGTTGAGATAAGCGATAGTACTACAATCTTTGCAATTTTTCATGCAATTCTTGCAGTCACTTTCGCTTTTGTATTTCTTACCTGACACTACATTCATGTTTATCTGACTGACCTTGGCGTTTGACTCAGTTCCAGAACTAGAATCTACCTCCAGTTCTTTTGCAGCTAGAACTTTGTCTGCCATCTTCATCAGATTTTCGGCTGTGAGCTCCTGTGATGTATCTATCACCCCATCATCGATCTTCTTTTCTGCCGACTTCACCTTATCTTCTTTCTCTTCCACTTTCTTTTCACCTTCACCCCACCATTCTCTTTGTCTAGCTTCTTCTTCTTCAGCATATTACTGAATGATTGCATCAACACTGAGTGAACTTGGATCGATTACGATATTACCTTGAGGATCAAGATAACATTCTCTGTCTGGATCCCACCTTTTAGCCCTTTTTGCTTCTTTGTAAATGGTATAGATTCTGCTTACTTTTGTTTGGGCTTTCATTCTTCTATTCACAAACTTTTCTTCTTCTGTTCTTGTATCTTTGAACGGAACAATCTTTCCTGCTGCGAATGTGTAACCAACTGCATCTTCTTCAGGCAATATCTCACTCCAGTCGTATCCCTCATCATCATGAATGACTGCTAGAGCTCTTGACTTTTCCTTATCTTTTTCTTCAATTTGCTTCAGCCTTGGAGGTCTCGATTTGTTCTGATGATAAATGGCTTTCTTATAGTAATCTTCTCAGAACGGATTAGCCGATTCATCAGCATACTCGTTTCTGCATTCTCGTTTAAAATGTCCTTTTTGTTTGCATTTGAAGCATGTCACTTTAGACTTATCGAAACCCAATTTGGTAGATGGACTACCAATTGTTTTCCTGCCAGTTATTTCCATGAAGCGTTGTGCTCGACAAACAGCACTGGCCATAGCCCAACGAATATCAATTAGCTCCATTTCTTCAGGATTTATTTGATCGTAGTCTTCCTTCGTCAGGTTGGTGTTACCTATCTTCCCAGCAACTAACCCCTCATATGACTCCAATACAGATGCTAAGAAAATCATCTGTTGTTTCGCCGATTCCTCACTAAAATTCTGACCATTTTTCAAGTCAACTGCAATGTTACATTGAAAGACATTCTTTGGTGCAGTTTGCTGTTGATTTGAAGTGCTTGAAGATGGTCCTTGACTTGTAGTGTCGGAAGACATTCCTCCATGAAAACCACTGTGTGAGGTTTCTTGAGTCATTGGTTGTGAACTTTCTGCAGTGAAGGTTGTTTTCGGAGATCCTGTCTTTTGCATCAAGTTCTTCGGATAATAAAGTTCCACATTTTGTTGATATAAAGAGTGATTGACTTTATGTGTTTTCTTTATTTCGAGCTCATGACTCTCAAGTTTCTCTATCAGCAAATCAACTGTCAGAACACTTGGCTGGATTGTATTCTTGATCATCATTGCGAAGTATTGCCAATCCATTTCGTCTGGCAAAGAATCAAATAACTTGTCTACAAGCTCCTCTTGAGTAAAAACAATTCCATGCCTGGCCAACTCTAGCTTTAGATGCCCGAAACGTTCAATCATTTTTGGAACAGACTCATTTTTAAAACAACCAAACAGATCAAATTCCTTTTTTAGCACTTTCTTTTTGTTTTTAATGATTTCTGCAGTACCGACACATTTCTTTTGTAATTTATCCCAAAGATCCTTTGCATTTGAATAATCAATCAGTGAGATAATATCTTCTCTCACTGATTGGTTAATCAAAGCTAGACATTTTTGTTCGGCCACAAAATATTCAATTTCTTCACTTTCTGACATGTTCTCGAAATCTTCTCTACCATTGTTAAAACCATTTTTTAAGCTTTTACAACTGGGGTAAGCGAAGGCTTTCAACCATTCCTCGAATCGTTTTGCCCACCGGTTATAATCTTCAATTGCTAACAGCTTTGGTGGCTTATTATAAGTTCCATAAGCGCTCTCCACACTAAGTGCTTCCGACAATGTCTTTCTCGTACTTGGAGTATTCTCATATGTTCAGTTTGTTGAATCATCTCCACTGTTACCAGCAAACACATACATTTCACTGAATGGGTTCATGAATTCTTCCATTGTTAAGTACCTGAGATGTTTATCAAACACTTAGAAAAATTTGAATTTCAAAGATGTAAACACAAGGACACTTGAATCGAATGGCTCGTTCGATCGACCAGCACACCCACAATCGGCTGGCTCGTTCGATCGAGTGACTCGTTCGATCGGCTGACAAACATAACTATGTAATCAGTACACAATTACTGTCCGATCGAGTGGCGTATTCGATCGGCTAGCAATATGATGTCAGCAACAATATCAAATCTCAACAATGCTGTCCGATCGAATTGCTCGTTCGATCGGCTAACACTGATGATGTCAGCAACACTTGAAAATATCTGAACGGTTATGCAACTGGAATGATGACGTCAGCAAGTACAAGAATCGGCTAGGTCGTTCGGCCGGCTGACATCAGCAAACATGAACAGTTTTTCATAGATTTTGATCAATTTGAACAAGTTTTTGATTGAATTTGATTGTGAAACTTTGTAGGATTGTAATTCTAATGATTGCGATTCGATTGATAGCAAATTTGTCAATTTTTAACCGTAAAATCTCACTGAATTTTAAGTTTTTCTGGTTTTATGATGTAAAAGTGAAAAGTAAAGCTAGATCTAAGAAGAATATAGAAGAATCGGTCAAATTTCCGGCGAAATTTGAGTCGGAATGATAGAAATAACAAATTTCCGGTGAAATTTGTTTCTGACACAGCAAACACGACTTGAATTCCGGTGAATTCGTCTCTAAATCAACAAGAACGGCTTGAATTCCGGTGAATTCGTCTCTAAATCAACAAGAACAGCTTGAATTCTGGTGAATTCGTCTCTGTAGGTCTGGATTCAGCTTCCTAATGCTCTGATACCACTTGTTGGTCCCTCGGATGGGATCTTCCTGTTTGTAAACGTAGTTGAATCGTAAAGTGATCAATGCGCGGAATTCATGTAATCACATAGCAGATATACAGAGACAATATTCTACTTTGAATCACCGTCTGATATTCTATTGAATGATGTGAAAATATACAGGAGCCAGAAAAGAAATCAGACATACAAAAGGTAGGTTGCAAGTGAAAGTGTCAAAAGGTTCTAAATAAACTGACCTACCAGCTATTTATAGGCAAGGACAGAATAAGGGAGTGCTGGCCGATCGGCTGGGCTAGCCGATCGGCTGACAATGCTAACCAATCGAGTAGCCTGCTCGATCGGCCGGGCTATCCGATCGGCTGGGCTAGCCGATCGGCTGGCATCAACAGCACTTAACAAAAACTTCACCGATTCTCTCCTGCTTTACATACACACATACAAAACATACACAACTATACAAAATATGACTACATGTTGACGGAAGCTACAGACGTTATTGCACTAACACTCTTTAACCACCATATTCATCATTCTTACAAGACTTTAAACTTTGTTTTCGCATGTTCATGATTTTTATCTGATAAACTTCTTATTAACCACTTCAAACAAGATCAAGAGAGTGTTTAGAAGCACTTACAACTAGCTCAAGGCTAGGGAAGAAATCAAGCAAAAACAAGGTGGCTAATAGCGTTGTAGAGAGGTCCTTGTGATTCCGTAAGCACCGAGCTTCCTTATGTAATCTTCAACACCTTTGAGTATGTAAGAAATGGTTGATCAAGACTTGAAGGTAGTGGTGGTGATGATTGTTGTGTTCGGCCGAGAGTCTCCAAGGGAGGGAGAGAAGGCAAAGTTTTTTAAGTGTGGTTTGTGATTGAAGATGATGGACCTTTGTTTGTTTTTATAGACCAAATTTCATCTTTATCCAACATGTCTTATGTTTACTAGATACTAGACACAAGGATTAAAATAATCAACAAGGACAAAGGTGTGTCACCCTTGTGGGGACCGTTCGATTAGGGGGGGGGGTCATGGTTCAATTTCAATGACATGGTTGGTGTTTAGTTATGTTTAATTAGGTGATTAGATTAGTTACTAGTGTGTTATTAAGTATAACGGGTGTTAGGGTATTCAGGGACCCTAAAGGGAAAATAGTGTCATTGACAATATCTTTATGTTTCGGGTAAAGTCCGGTTGTTCGGTTGGATACTGATCCGTTAAAGTGTCAAACAAAGCTTTAAAGTGTCTTTATTATTATTTTTAGTGACACAAAGAATTCCCGACACTTTGGAAAGTGTCTAGTATTATTTTCCCATGTTTTTGCACTTTACTAGTTAGCTTAAATGCTGAATTTTATGGTAGAGTGCAGGATTTTGTGTTTAAAACATGTTTTAGGCACATCCGGTCACTATAACTTATACCTAGTGACGCAGTTCTACAATCCTCACTTCCCTACATTTCCTACTAGTGTAGTAAACTATTCCCGGCTCATACAGGCCTTAGAGACAGTATCTGTCTGATGCTGGCTATATCAGCATGGTTAATGGGTTATCCGTTCATTGTGCTACTGTGCTTTTGTGCATCAAGTTTGTCACTATAGTTTGTATGCAAATAATGGAGTGACAGTTAATAAAGTATGATGCAAGTATGTGTATGTATCAGAATTCAAGTAGCAGTTTATCCACAATCGTAAGCAAGCACAGTAATTAAATATTAATTAATTCGTACGGATACCTGGTTTGGTGAGGCTTGTCACACCACGAAAGTCTAACGAGATATCACACTGTGACTCTATCAACCACATAACTTAGGCAAATACATGTGAGTTCAGTCTGTTGTGCTAAGTGTGCAATCACGTGCGACATCATGCATTAGTGTACCCTAGATATGCTATGCAATAAGTAAACGAGAGACGAACCTTGCAATCTGGAGCTGAGTGTCATGGTCGATTTTCGAAGATGTTCGGTTATAGTCTGGTTTTATAAAAACGTTTTAAAACCTAGTTCACTATAACCGGTGGCTCTGATACCAAACTGTCACACCCTCAAAACACCACATGCGGAAACACCGTAGGAAGTGTGACGTACCAGGATCCAGCCTCTAATCACATTGAACTATAACAAGTATTTAAATAAAACATTCCATTCATTTCATTAAATAGTTCCAAATCATAAGTTAAAACCAAAGTAAACGTTCAGTGGAAGCATAAGACTATTCATTATTCAAGTGTTTCAAAACAATGTGCTAAACCAAGAATTAATATCCAAGAGCTGCGACCCATGACCACTCCAGCACTCCCAGATAGCAAGTCCCATGACCAAGAATCTAACGACCTGCAAGCATGCAGACAAGTGTGTCAGACAACGCTGGTGAGTTCAAAGTTTGTTAACACGTTTTAGTTACCAGATATAAGTATAAAACAATTCAATGATTGATGTTGTTAATAACTCGATTACCGTTGATGGCTCCATATTATTTGCCCTATTCCCCAAAGCCTCTATCAAAGCAATGGTCAAGATTGGGGTTATTAGTTCACTCCCGACCTTCCCCGGTGCGGTGTGAGGGTGCCAAACCTAAATAGTGCTATTAACTAATACCCCGTTGCCTCCTCAGCAACAATCGGTATAAGGGACTTAAGTGATAGATATGAGTGTATTAACCAACATCCCAATAACCCGACTTTCCTTCCCGGAACGTTTACCAGATGTCCCTCCCTGGGACGCATGCTTGGAAAAAGAGCAGTGAACTCACCATGGTTTGCTCGCTTTGTTAAGTTACCCGTTCCAAGTTAATCAACCAACCCTACCGTGGTTACCAATGAATATCAGTTTCACAATTAAACAAGTCATTATTTTCACACAGATTGCATCTCTCACAAGATCACAGTATATCAGGTAGCCAATACACCTTTCTAATGCAAGTTCACATCTCATGTGATTGTCACAAGTAACACATGATATAACAGGTGGGTTTGTTATATCAACTAAGCGAACCAAGTTTCTTACTATCATTGACATGTAACATTGATCGTGTACACACACCAGTATCTATCATCATTAACATCACAGGCGCCTACCGTTCAATTCAGTGACCTACAGGACGAAACACCCTTTGTGACGAAAGATCATCTTTCGTCAAGGTGAGGTGTGACGAAAAACCCATATGTTTCGTCTAGATGCTGTCGACGAAGGACCCTATGTTTCGTCAATATGAGGTGTGGCGAAACACCACCATGTTTCATCGAGATGAGGTGTGGTGAAACACCACCATGTTTCGTCGCCCCTCATCTGGTGATGAAACAGTTACAGATTCCATCAGTTACATTTTCACGTTTTCTAGAACCCTAGTCATCATCAACAATTCCAATGTGATCATCAACCAATCATCAAGTTGCTAATTACCATAAACATACAACAAGGGCATTAACAATTCAAATATACATATCATCCTTTTAACATTCTGACTGAATCGTTTTCATCATGACTACAGCTTTGATCATGCAAACCCTAATTTCTTATGCAGCATCAACACCTTGACAACTCGTTTATATCAAAAAGCTATTAAAGATTCTCATATAAACAACACTAGATCATTACAAAACCTATCAGAACACATACATATACATGTTGATGTCCAATCTAGTTTGTACATAAAATCATGAATCAACTATCAAACCCTTATCTTGCAAGTATCAGATTTACACTATTGTTAATAACTCTAATCCACATGACATCACAGCAACAGAACCATAATCATCAACAATTCATCAAGTAATAATGTTTATACACTAACCTTGATGTGGTATAGATCAGTGGTGCCTAGGGTTTGAGAGTCTCGAATAGGAGATGGAGAAACTGTCGTCGCTAGGTTTAGGGGAAGTCTAGGGTTGCAACTGATCAGTTATGCGGCATAAATACACGTTCGTTCTAAAAGGGAGTGGGTTGGGCCCCTCCTGGGCTTCGAAGACATCTGAGCCGACGAAAGACTCTCTGACGATGAATTACATTTTTCGTCGAACAATCCTATGACGAAATTCATCTTTCGTCGAGCAATGTTCTGAAAAGGGTTTTTGTCATTAAAGGTTTTTATTGAATAATCGATCATTAAACCACCAAACTTATACTAAAATCATTCCACAATAATACACATGATTCAATGTACAAGGTATAAAACATGAATATGAAATAGGTAACGCTTAAAGGAAAGGTCTTGAAATCTCGGGTTGTCACATAGTTACTTGTTACATTTTGGCGAATTTGAAAAAAGTGATATATATATGGTTTGTTGACAATTGTTGAGTTTTCATGTGGGGCCACCAGTACAGAGTCTTGAGATCCTAGTACTTCTTGTCAGAACCAAGATGCACCGAGTAACGAGACTTGTGTGCTTCGTCCATCACAAGCTCTCGTAGGTTTCCATAGAACGGAATCCAAATGATTTCCATGAAATAATAGGTACCATCTTCCTTGCGTACGAGTTGCTTTTCCATGCCCCGCAGGGACTCAGCTTTTAGGTTCTCCACCTTCAATGCTTCAACTTGAGCATCACGGATTTGGGTAGGAAGACTAGAGTGGATAGTAAGTTGTAACGCATGCACACGCTTAGGTTTGGTTTCCTTACGACTTAGGGCATCGGCAACCATGTTGGCCTTGCCTGGATGATACTTGATTGTGCACTCATAATCATTCAGAAGTTCGACCCACCGACGCTGTCGCATGTTCAACTCCTTCTAATCAAAGATATGCTGGAGACTCTTGTGATCGATGTAGATTGTGCACTTGGTACCGTACAAGTAATGTCTCCATATCTTGAGTGCAAACACTACTGCTCCCAAATCCAAATCGTGGGTAGTGTAGTTCTTTTCATGAACCTTGAGTTGGCATGATGCGTAAGCAATAACTTTCTAACGTTGCAATAACACACAACCAAGTCCTTGGATTGACGCGTCACAATAAACAACAAAGTCTTTTGTGCCTTCAGGTAACGAAAGAATGGGTGCGCTACAAAGTTTCACCTTCAATTGTTGAAACATGGATTCCTGAGCATCACCCCATCGGTAGGTGACACCCTTCTGAGTTAGAGTAGTAAGAGCCTGCACAATCTTCGAGAAATCCTTGATAAACCTTCAGTAGTAACCCGCAAACCCAAGAATTGACGGATTTCAGTTGGAGTTCGAGGCGCAGGCCAGTTCTTGATCGAGTCAATCTTGGATGGATCAACATGAATCCCATCTTTATTGACTACGTGGCCTAGGAAGTGGACTTCACGAAGCCGAAAGTCACATTTCAAAAACTTAGCGTAGAGTTGTTCCGTTTGGAGGAGTTCAAGAATAAGTCGTAGATGATGCTCGTGTTCTTCCTGACTCTTAGAATAGACCATGATGTCATCAAGGAAAACAATAAAGAACTTATCCAAGTATGGTTTGCACACTCGGTTCATGAGATCCATGAAAACCGCAGGTGCATTTGTCAACCCAAAAGGCATAACCAGAAACTCGTAGTGTCCATAACAAGTCCTGAATGCTGTCTTGGAGATGCCTTCATCTCGGACCCTCAGCTGATGATAGCTCGATCTGAGATCAATTTTAGAATAGAAGCTCGACCCTTGCAACTGGTCGAATAGGTCATTGATACGTGGAAGGGGATAACGATTCTTCACGGTCACCTTGTTGAGTTAGCGGTAGTCTAAGCACATACGAAAAGTACCGTCTTTCTTCCTAACAAACAGGATTAGGGCTCCCCAGGGCGAAGAACTAGGACGAATGAAACCCTGTCCAATAGTTCCTGTAGTTGCGTGGACAATTCTTCTAGTTTAGATGGGGCTAAACGATAAGGTATACGAGCTATAGGTGACGCTCCAGGGGTTAGCTCGATTTGGAACTCTACTTGATGAAGAGGCGGAAGACTAGGTAATTCCTCAGGAATTACCTCAGGAAGGTCGCGTACGATTGGGATGTCTTCAATCTTCTTCTCTTTCATTGAAGTATCGGTAACGAGGACTAGAATGGCAATGTGGCCCTTTCGTTGACACTTCCGGGCCTTAAGGAACAAGATGATGCCCACAACAACACCACTCTTGTCACCATGAATGGTGAGGGGTTCAGCACTAGGACGAGACATTCTGTTTGACATACGCACAATTATACGAGGTAAGGTATCACGTAGTCATTGCACAAGCTTTCAAAACATGCAATTTAAGGTAGGGTAACAACTCAACACAAGAACATTTTCAAAATAATAAAAAAATCTGATCAAAATAAACCGTAAAAGTCGCTACAATGTATTTCCGCAAACGTTTTAAACATCACGATTGTTTATGCAAAAAAAAGAAATAGGTAGATAAACTAGTGGAAAACGGGTCAGTCGTCGACTCCGCTGTCTCCCCTGTCTGAGTCTGCATCCGCCGGTGCCTCCTCCGGCTCTTCTTCTGGTTCTTCCTCTAGAATTTCTTCTGGCTCTTCATCGGACTCTTCCTCCGGCTCGGGAGGTGCCTGTGACAATTCGTAATTCGGAACCTATCTTTGTGTCTACTTTGACGTGTATGAACTCTATGCGATTATTTGATATGTTGCTGTTAACGAATAAATGTTGCATGCTATGTGAATGTATGTAAATATGTATACTTGTCACGCAAGCCTTTAGGGCCGCACACTTCATCTCTCGTTACATCTGTCTCTCTCTTTCGGCCCACTTTACTCGACTCGAGACCAAGGGCAGCCCATTAAGGGGGATTCGGCCCACTCCCTTATACGAATACACATGTCTATTATGGGGTTTTGATCCTCATAACTTGCAAATCACAAACACACACAAACCCTAGGAGCTCTCTTCCTTCTCTCTAGAACTTGACGGCAAACACGTCCTTTCCATCGAAGATCCTTGTGTTCGGACCCTCCTCGTTATACACTCTCAACCGGTTAGTGTTTGTTATTAGTTGATGTTATGTTATGTGATTATACATGTCTCATGTGATGAATTGTAAATGGTACATGATTGTTGATCAATGTTTGTGTATTGTCATATGTTGATCGAATCCAGTTAGGGTTTCATGCTAGTATTAACGGGGTGCCAACCTCTATTATTTCGGATCATGATGCACGATTTACTTCGGAACTGTGGCAAGCGATGCACAAATCTTTTGGCTCTCGATTAGACATGAGCACAGCATATCACCCTCAGACGGATGGGCAGTCTGAGCGCACGATTCAAACCCTAGAAGACATGCTTCGGGCATGTGTTATTGATTTCGGCAACAGCTGGGAAAAGCATCTCCCTTTAGTGGAGTTTTCGTACAATAACAGTTACCATACCAGCATCCAAGCCGCTCCATTCGAGGCATTGTACGGACGTAAATGCCGGTCACCTCTCTGTTGGGCAGAGGTGGGGGATAGTCAAATCACAGGTCCAGAAATGGTAGTTGATGCTACTGAACGGATTGCACAGATACGACAACGCATGGCGGCGGCTCGTGACCGTCAGAAAAGTTACGCTGATAAGCGCAGGAAACCACTCGAATTCCAGGTTGGGGATCGAGTGCTACTCAAAGTCTCACCCTGGAAGGGTGTGGTTCGTTTTGGCAAACGGGGTAAACTTAATCCGCGGTATGTAGGACCATTCGAAATCATAGAAAGAATAGGCAAAGTGGCCTACAAACTGAACCTACCAGCAGAACTCGGTGCAGTTCACAATGTCTTTCACGTGTCGAATCTGAAGAAGTGTCTGCCAGATGAGACCCTCATAGTTCCTTTGAAGGAACTCACTATCGATGAACAGTTGCGATTCGTCGAGGAACCTGTTGAAATCACGGACCGGGATGTCAAGGTCCTCAAGCACACTAGAATACCTCTTGTTCGAGTTCGTTAGAACTCCCGTCGTGGCCCAGAGTTAACCTGGGAACGCGAAGATCGGATAAAACAAAAGTATCCCCAATTGTTCGCAAATAGTACAACCACTACTGAGGCTGAAGCTACCACGGAATTTCAGGACGAAATTCCAGATCAACGGGGGGAGGATGTGACACCCCAGGAAAACCAGGAAAACCATACAACTTAACTAGCTTCCTCAGTGAGTACGTACCAAATTTCGGGACGAAATTTCTTTCAACTTGGGGATAATGTGACAATTCGTAATTCGGAACCTATCTTTGTGTCTACTTTGACGTGTATGAACTCTATGCGATTATTTGATATGTTGATGTTAACGAATAAATGCTGCATGCTATGTGAATGTATGTAAATATGTATACTTGTCACGCAAGCCTTTAGGGCCGCACACTTCATCTCTCGTTACATCTGTCTCTCTCTTTCGGCCCACTCTACTCGACTCGAGACCAAGGGCAGCCCATTAAGGGGGATTCGGCCCACTCCCTTATACGAATACACATGCCTATTATGGGGTTTTGATCCTCATAACTTGCAAATCACAAACACACACAAACCCTAGGAGCTCTCTTCCTTCTCTCTAGAACTTGGCGGCAAACACGTCCTTTCCATCGAAGATCCTTGTGTTCGGACCATCCTCGTTATACACTCTCAACCGATTAGTGTTTGTTATTAGTTGATGTTATGTTATGTGATTATATGTGACACCCCAGGAAAACCAGGAAACCACGCAACTTAACTAGCTTCCTCAGTAACCACGTTCTAAATTTCGGGACGAAATTTCTTTCAAGTTGGGGATGATGTGACAACCTGAATCTCTAAGGTTAGCGTTTGTGTGCTATTAACTGTACACGAAGTCGTTAAACATGTTATATGTATTAATCGTGTTATATATGTGTCTAATTACTTATGTCGCATTGGCGTATTTGTACGTACGTAGTAGAGTAAATAATGTAGTGTCGTCTAGTCTCTCACTTGGGCCGCGACACACTTCTTTCGGACCGCACTTCTTTTCGGGCGGTGATGCATGTATTAGATCACACATTTTGAACCTTCATCTTATTCTCTGAACCCATCGGCCCAATCCATTAATGGTAAGACTCGACCCATTCTTCCCCTATTCTTCATATATTACGTAATGTGAGGGTAGGTGTTTTAAGTTACAACTTTTGTAAACCCTACCCATCCTAAACGTGCGTACGGCAATAGACATCCATCCATCATCTTCGAGGCCCCTCATCTCTTTCGAGCGAATTCTTTGGTTAGTACTTTTGTATTTATGTAAATCTTACTTGTCGACCTTATTCATGTGTGTGCTTGATTTACAAAGAACGTGTATTATGATCCATGATGATTATGCTATGTGAATGTATGAGTTATTGGATGTCGCTAACATGATGATTAATTGTGGCCGATTAGTATCTCGATGGTAGGGTAATATATATGATAATGATATCTGTTTTGAGACAAGCATTGGGGGTCAATGATTTTGTGTGATAACATGCTTATAAGATAGGGTAATATGGCGTATGGATCTTAAGTTACACTTGTTTTGATTGATATGATATATGAATTATGTGATAGTGAAATCATGATGAATGATTTGTAAAAACAAACTGTTACATTCGATTTAATACACATGATTAATCATGCATGAATTGTTGATAATGTAGTGAGTATACATGTGCAGCTTTGAGTAAAGGGTTAGATCTAAAGCTATTATTGCTTGATATTGATGTGTACATGTAACAAATATAAGATTCATAATAGATTTGATGTAACAGTAGTATATCGGTCCAATGGAATTGCAAGTAAAGAACCTAATAAAGTTGATAACTTTGACTATAAGAAATGGCGGCCATGTGTTTGATCTAATCGATCAATATAGATGTTTTTTTTTATGTTGTCAGTAAGCACATTAGGTGCATTAAATGTTTAGTTGATGATGGGATCACTAGATGATGATGACTTGACTTTTTCAAACCTAGTATGTCAGTTCTATTGTAATGATGATGATGAGAATGTTTTGTCTATTTTGAATTGATTGTTTAATACACTATGAACCTATAAATAAATGATAAATAAGAACTGTGGATTGGTGATGGGCCGCACACTGCCATTAATACCGTAGTGGGCTGCCAAGATGTTAGCCTAGTATGCTTGTGACATGAAATTACTTGTGACCCAAATTGCTCATTGTGTATTTTGTGAACTTGCTTACATACTTGTATGAGAACCAAACTGTGGTAAATGCTATTGTGAGATACGAACTTGTGATGTGAATATACTTATGGCCCGAACGCAAGCTGTAACATGAGTGATGATGTGTGCCATATTTGCTTACTACTTGTGGAATTTATACAAAGAATATATGATTTACGTGTAAACGGAACTGATTGTCATTGAAACCATATTAGGATTTGGGTGTCCAACGGTAAACAAGTAACTAATCATACCGAGCAAACCAAGGTGAGTTCACACTTTCCACAAGGCATGGGATTCCCAAGGGATGGGAATGGGTAAAGGATTTAAACTGAAACTGCGTTATCTCCTGGTTTGGAACACGTACACACCCTCTTTATTGAAGGGTGACAACACGTACTAAGAACTTAATCGGAACCTGCGTAGTCTCCTGGTTTGGGGATTACGTACACACCCTCTTTATTGAAGGATGACAACACGGATACTAGACCAAAACTCTCTATCATGAAGTCCCTCCTTTTTATATCGACTTAATCGCCGAGCCAATGGCGAGCAGGTCATTAGTTAGATAGCGCTATTTAGGTTTGACAAGCCTCACACCGTGCCGCAGAGGACGGGCGTGAACTAATGGATCTGGGCACTAGTCAATGATGATAGACATTGACGTCAGGGCACCAACTTATTTTAGTCAGTGGTCGATATGGTAAACAGGTCTAGTGGTTAACATGGGGAAGCCCCCACCAACTATGGATGGGTTTGGGAAACAGGGTAAACGGATTAACTTACTACTTACAAACGAACTCATGGTTTTTGAAACAACCTAACAAAGAACACTCAACTGTGAACTCGCTCAACTTTGTTGTTGACTCGTTGTTACATGCCTTGCAGGTCGTTAGGTATCTTTGGAGCTTGCACGAGCAGGAGGAGTCGTTGTGGAGCATGGACGGTTGTGTGCCATGTTACATTTAAACTCATTGAACTTTTATTTTGGTTTTTCATTTTATGCTTCCGCTAATTAACTTGAACTTGGTTAACTGGTTTTTGAACACCAATTATATTGTGTGGTTGGATTTTATTTATTCTAAATACATTGTTCAATATGATTGGTGGCTGGATCCTGGTCAGTCACGCCTCCATGCGGTGATATTCCGCTTGTGGATTTTGGGGGTGTGACATTATACATGTCTCATGTGATGAATTGTAAATGGTACATGATTGTTGATCAATGTTTGTGTATTGTCATATGTTGATCGAATCTAGTTAGGGTTTCATGCTAGTATTAACGTTGATGGGTTGTGATAATAAGGTTCGATTCGGATGTGCATCTGATAGGATAGTTTTGTTGTGCCAATCCGACTAAGGATTCGTTGATTATTGGTGTTCACAATCTAGGATTTGCATGTTAGCATTAGAACTTGTTAATCTAGATGATCCAACTGGTATTGTTCTTGAATTGATGATGATAATGGTAATATGAATGTGCATGAATTCTGAGTTGAATGCTGTTTGTTCTGATTTGTGAAACTGCCAAAGTTGTTTGCTGATATTACGGAATCAATGAGCTGCAAAGTAGGAAACTGTTACACGTTCATAGTCTCGACAAGGGATTGCGAGTCGAGACCCCACTGTCTCGACTCGAGACCACAACACCGACACAAACAGCATAACTCGAGACCATGGTTGCGGGTCCTGTTGCGAATCGAGACCGCCTAGTCTCGACTAGTACGTGCATGACTCGAGACCTTTTTGGTTGCGACTCGAGATCTTTAGGCCAACAACTTGAGACCGCACTGTCTCGACTCGAGATCTCTAGTCTCGACTCGAGACCGTATACACGTGCACACTGTTGGACTTGCACACTGTTACGGGCCTAAGTAATTGGGCCGCACTGTTGGGCTTTGATTGTTTACGTGATGCTACTGTTGAATTCGTATGAACTGATGTTAATTGCCATAGTTACATGTGTATGCCATGATCAATACTTGTACACAACTTGTTAGAATACGTGAAGAACATATACGTGCACTACCTAAATACGAACCTAACTTGTATGGAACACCTATGTTAGGACGTGGTTGACCACAATATAGCTTGATTGACCTTTCTGTGTATCTGCCGAGCAAACCAAGGTGAGTTCACACTCTTACCAAGGCATGGGATTCCCAGGGTCGGGAATGGGTTTGGAAGATTTCTTATACTTAAGTTATTATCGGGATTACGTACTTTGGGCCTCGGGAGAGGAAGTTTTTTGATAGATACTGCTAGACTAGTGATACAAACACTTCTCTTCGCACACACGCCGGGAATGGCTGCGATAATAGAAACAATCTTCGCACACATGCCTGGAATGGCTGCGAATCATACACTAAACTTTGCACACATGCCGGGTGGGCTGCGATACAAATATACCTAGTCTAGAAATACTTGGGAAACTCCCACTAATCTTCGCACACATGCCTAGAGGGCTGCGATACAAATGCACACGATACATGGTTTACTAAACGAACATACGATTTACTATTCTATCACGAACACTAATTAACCAACTGTGAACTCGCTCAACTAGTTGTTGACTCTCTGTTACATGCCTTGCAGGACCTTAGGTACTCATGGAGCTTGCATGGGAGGCGCGGTCGTTGTGGGCACGGATTGTGGATATTATGATAAACACTTTTATGATATATCAACTTAATACTTATGTTGGGTTTTTACATTAATGCTTCCGCTACACACTTGATTATGTTTGTTTTTGAAAACACCTTTTTGTATTGAAGAATGACATTTACTATTGACTTATATGTTCAATATGATTGGTGGCTTGATCCTGGTCATGTCACGCCCCCATGCGGTGGTACTCCGCGTGTGGATTTTTTGGGGTGTGACAGTGCCGGGGCTAGAGCTGGCTCTGGTGCAAGTACGGGTGGCATTGGCCCTAGGTCCTCCTCCAACTGATGGACCCTCCATGCTAACATACTAATCATATCGCCATGCGAGTCAAGCCTTACCCTATCCACACGAGCGTCTCCCATTATTAGACCTCGTACCTCACGCCCTTTTAAGGCTTCTTGCTTCAAATCACTGGTTCTCTCAAAGAGCACCCGTATATGCTCTCCTTGAGCTTCTACCCGCCCCTCTAGGGTAGTAACTTGTTTCCGCAAAGACTGATTATGTTCTAATAAGGTCTGGTTTTGCTCTATCAAAATCTGGTTATATTCTCTAAGAGCCTTCATCATTGTAGACTCGGTTTGGGCATTAATTGGATTCACTAGAATCGCAAGTGTAGGTCGGGAGGACGACTCCCCGCCCTGTGCGAGTCTCTTACGATAAGCCGAACGCGTCTCCACTTGACGCGGGGGTGAGTGAGTAACAGCGGGTGCCTTTCCTGGCACCCGGCGCTGGTCGGATGAAGCAGATGATGTAGACATGCCTGTTGAGTTAGTAACGTAACACACACGTTAAACAAAAAGAATACACATTCACAAACACTAAACGAGAACGTTGACGTAGGAGTGTGGAAAAGAATAACTAAAGAGGGTTTGACATAAGCATATTAAGTTCCAAGTAACTCTATGAACTAAGCATACCATAAGCAACACACCATGCAAAAGTAAACTATCAAGTAGGCAGTAATAACATAAATCCTACCACCTAAAGTGTTGAGCCTTGCACGTGGAGCGAAGCGTCGTTGTGGATCGTTGAGCACTGAACAGGTTATAGTCTAGTTTTTGTCAAAAAGATTTTCCCTTTTTTAAAACCAGTTCACTATAACCAATGTCTCTGATACCAATATGTCACACCCCCAAAATTCCACAAGCGGAGTATTACCGCGAGGCGTGTGACTGACCAGGATCATACCACCAATCATACTGAACATTAAGTAAAGTAAAGTAAAACCAACGCAAACAAAACGTTTAGTGTTCACAAAACCAAATTCCAAAACTAAATTTAAAAGTTAGCAGAAGCATAAAGTATAAAAACCATTAATAGTTTAAAAACATAAAGGTTAATGTTAGGAATCCAACAGTTGATTCCTAGGCACAACGTCCACTCCTCGTGCAAGCTCCATCGATGTACCTAACGACCTGCAAAGCATGCAGTAGTGTGTCAACAAAAAGTTGGCGAGTTCACAGTTGGTTGTTCGTTTTAATGTTGTTCCAAAAACCATAAGTTGTTAGGTTTCTTGTTCTTTATAAAAAACATGCCATGGGGAGCTACCCCACTGTTTTAAACCACTAGACCCGTTACCATATCGACTACTGACTGAAGTTATGTTGAGTGCCCCAAGTCAATGTCTATCATCATTGACTAAGTGCCCAAGTATATTAGTCCACGCCCGTCCTCTGCGGCATGGTATGAGGCTTGTCAAACCTAATAGCGCTATTTAACTAATAACTTGTTCGCCAATGGCCCGGCGATTAAGTCGATATAAAATATGGGGGACTTAGAGTTGTTGTCTAGTATGCTTAAGACATGTATTATAACTGTTGTCGCCCTTCCCAAGGAGGGCGGAGGTACGTATTCTACCCAAGGAGAATACGCATGTTGCATCCCACCCAAGGGGATAGTTGTTATTTAACCCATTCCCAAACCACCAGGAATCCCATGCTTTGATGAAAAGTGTGAACTCACCTTCGATTGCTCGGTTGGTCTCTTAAAATTGTTATAGGTCAAGTGAGGTCAATCACGTCCTAATATGATTACCATTTAGTTTATTAATGTGTTCAAGTAAGGCACAAAGCTTCTACACGTATCTAACACGTACCATGCACTCACTTTGACAACTTACGTACATACACATATTCCACATATAATTACTTATGATCATGCATACAATAATTCACACAACACTTTCATTGACATTAAATAAGTTTGATCATTTTCAGATAGCATAAACAACCTTTAGATACGTAAAGAACAACTTATAACGTTTCAGATTTTACGTCTAGAACTGGGCTGTTTTCGGGTATTTTTATAAAATAGTTATCTTATTCCAAAAATTCTAAATAATTTACAGAAAGTTCTAAATGGTCTAGTTACCTTGTGTAAATATATCGGGACTCAATTCATTACCGATTATTTAATAAAAATCATTTACTGGGCTGCAGTCAGATTCGTCACTTTCTAACTGCAGTCCACGGAAAAATTTATTTAAAGATCATTGTCTATCTGAATGGCGAAATTCCAGTGGGAGATTTACGACAACATCCGTGCCCAGCTAATGTATGAAAATCACAGCCTAACTCTATATGTACTACAAGTTATAGTGAAAAGCGTAACACGTATTTTCTGCAGAAAAAAACGCAGCTTTTGCTGCTGTGTAAAACGGCTCTTTAAAAATAGCAAACGACCTCAGAAAAATATGATTCTAGTTCTATTTGAAGCGTTTTTCGAAAACATATGATTTAGACTTCAGAAAATCCGTTTTTCGACATAAAACGACCCGTTTACACCCAATTGAAGTTGGCTGTAAATGTTAATCAGCCTTCTGTATTCAGCTTTTAATGACACAAAACGAGTCTCTAGCGACTCAAACACAAACTCAACGAACAACAACGACATATAAACATCACTTACAATATTGTATCGTTCTAACTCAGATTATTTATCACATAAAGCTCCTAGAATATCGACCATTTCAACCCATAACAAAACCCTAATAACATACGAACGCAATTATGATCACAATATCAATCAAGCATGAGTTCTAGTCGCTAGTACTACCCAAAATCATCATAACATCACAAGTATCAAGCCAAGCAAAAGAAACGCAGCCAAGATACTTCACCTTATCTCAAAGATCAAAACCCTAATGAACCCATACATGTCTATACATACATAAGTAGTAACACCAATCATTATATTTGATTTTTATGAACTCTAAACTAAAGTTTAACATCATAACCATCAAGATCATCAAGAATATTCATAATCACAACCATGTATACACCAAAACATCATGGATCGTAATATAACATGTGCACTAACCTTGGAGCGAAGAAGAAAGAACTAGAGAAGGTGAGAGGTGCGACCAAGAGAGACTGCGAGGGGGTTCTTCTTCTCCTACCGTCGCGCACACCGGGGGTGTAGGGTTATGGTTTTTATTTTTTTATTTTTTTTTTTGCTCTCCATGCATACGTATATAGTTTAAAACACAGGGGTGTTTGGGTTTTGTGGGCTGAGAAGGGAAGGGGGTGGCGGGTTAGGCTTGTGTCGCACAAGGGAAGGGATGGTGGGTTGGGTTTGTTTGTTCTTGGGCCGAAGGGGTGGGTTCGGTTTGGGTTTAAAATGTAGCAGTTCCATGTGTTTCACGCAATAACTAATTAAGATGTTCTGTGTTGCAATTTGTGACACCTGTGTCACCGCGACCCTCAAACAAATACCAAGCCGATGAAATATTGTATTTCATACTTGGGATCTTGTATAAATATGTGTATCTTTTGTACATATCAATTCTTGTTCAATTTCAAACTTTACATCGCTTTCTAGAGAATTATACGCAAACTGGTGCGTAAACGTACTCAATTTAATGCGACAAATACTCCGGAACATCAACATATACTCAACATACCTTAAATAACCTTTACATAACTTAGAAATAAGTTTTGAAGGCTTTGGTATGGCAAAAATAAGTTAATTCGCTTACAGGGACTAAACTTGACAAACTGCGAAAGTATGCCAATTTGAACTGTAACAGACATTCCGGAACATGTCCATAAGTTAAACATACCATAAATATCCTTTACATAGCTTAGAAATAGGCTTTGAGGTGCTTGGTGTGTTAAAACAAACTTTTGGATCATTCAGGGACTAAAAGTGTCAAAAAGTGCATAAGTTCGCACTTTCACGCATAACTTACGTTCTGAATATATCCGGACATCCAAAAATTTATGTAAACATCCTTATATTATGCCTTAGTGTATGGCATGAGAAAAATCCATTCGTCGCGCAATTTGGATCGTCTTTCGCGCTTATGCGCATTCCGTCGTAATTAACCGAACATCGCGACCGTACGACCAAACGAACCGACATCCGAGATTTTTTTGAGCACATTTTAAGTTCCCTATACTTTAACTTCATTTTAGAGCTTTGAAATAGGGCTAACGGGGCTTAAAAATGTCAAAAATGCATCAAATACCAAGTTTTGGCACAACAGGGACCAAAACTGTAAATCTGCCAAACTAGGGGCTTACGGACCGTAAGCCAAAACCCATACGATCCATAAGGCCTCCCCAGAACAATAGATTCAACATTTAATGCTGTTGCCTCTTCAAGTAGTGAAAGATCAAAGCTCCCTTGTCTCTTCCAGCCAATAAGAGGCAAGAACAGAGGTACCACAACATTGTGACAAGTGTACGGGCGAGATCGTGGCACGTTATTCAAGAAACGATCCTAACGGTTTTGCTTTTCCTATAAATACCCCCCCCATTTTGCTAAAAACTCACACATTCTGATCTAAAGGCTCTAAGCTGGAACCATTGTTTCATACCTGAGCCATTTTGATCTAGATTAGCATTCGGGGACCCTCCGTAAGTATTCTTTCGTTCTTTTATTCGCTTTTTGAGTCCGAAAGTCAACATTTTGTTGACTTTCTGCGTTGACCAGCCTATGGTCAACACGAAGTTCGTTGGAACTTCATAACGTGAGCGTGATCACGATGGTTATAGTCCGTAGTGACTATACCTACTGATTACCACGTTATCTAGGCTCAGTGACGAGTCGTAGTTTCGGCCAAAATGCGCATTCTTGCGTATTTTGTAACCAAACTACTCGTGAGCATCAAAGCCGTTTGTTTTGATGCCAAACCTGTTTTCTAAACTTAGTTAAGCATGTTCTAACATGCTTAGCTCGTCACTTTTAGTTTAGTGCATATGTAGGGTCGTAAGATAAGCGATCTAAACCATCGCTTATACTTTCAAACCCGACCCATTTGGTCGATCATTAGGATCCGACCAAACACATTAGGTGACCATAGTTGTAACCTTCCGAGGTTATACCTTGTGGTCACGATGTTAGGCGTTCCAAACGCGTTCTACGCGAACGACGCATTAAGGTAGCATAAGCTACCTAAACGGGTCGTAATGGGCCGCAAGCACCTAGGATAGGTTTCATTTTAGTATGTAGGCTTTGTTAAACCATATTTCACGAGTCTCCATACTCGATTGGTTTACGAACCCGGATACTATCCGATCTTTCTGATTTTGGTCCGGTATATTAATATAGCTACCTATTAGGTGCCGTTTGATATTCCGTGATCTCTAGCATTATTTGGTCATTATACAAGAACTACAAAGCAATCTCAGGTGAGTACATTGAACCCCTCTTTTACTGTTTCTAAACCGTTTTGGGGTGAAACACATGTGCCTATCTGTTACATTCATGCTTTCCATGTTTTCACATCATATACCTGCTACGTTCGTTAGTACATATTAGTACATGATTTCACTACATTTCATGCTATGTATGCCCGTTGTGTGCGTACTTAGTACATTGCTTTACAATATATTTCATGCTATGTATGCCCATTGTGTGCGTACTTAGTACATTGCTTTACAATACATTTCATGCTACGTACGCCCATTGTGTGCATACGTAGTACATTGTTTCACATTGCATTTCTGTTGCATATGCTCATCCAGCATATGAACACCTTATACTACATTTTGAACCATTGTACTCTACAATACATTTCATGCTACGTACGCCCATTGTGTGCATACGTAGTACATTGTTTCACATTGCATTTCTGTTGCATATGCTCATCCAGCATAGAACACATTATACTACATTTTGAACCGTTGTACTCTACAATACATTTCATGCTACGTACGCCCATTGTGTGCATACGTAGTACATTGTTTCACATTGCATTTCTGTTGCATATGCTCATCCAGCATATGAACACATTATACTACATTTTGAACCGTTGTAACCATTTGACTATGTGAACCGTCTTAACCCTTCGATTATATGAACCGTTTGTAACCATTGAACCGTGTAAACCAGTTGTATCCGTTAACATGACTTACAGTTGACAATAGACATTTGACTATACATAAACATTTCTACCGTTGTTAAACATTTCATCTTGATGGATTGGTTTGAGTAAGTGATTTAAGTAACGAGGCGTGTGTAATATGATACAAGCATGGTGGATACGCCGTTGGTACTTCCTATATATAAGTGTTTGTATGGTATTACATATCGTAGCGTTATTTAAATCATTTCAATTTGATACATAGAACATTTTATACAAATAACACGCTTTTCACAAGACACTGAATTACAAACAACATATCTTATACAAACTCATTTTTACATGGTTATTCAGTTAACCATGCATTGTTCTCTTATTTATACATATCATCTGATCTTACCGTTTTTCAAATGATTTACAAGACAAAGCAAATTACAAGGTTCATGACTAAACATTTTCTCAAACATAAGTCATGAATTCCGTTTTCACAAAACCAATGTATCTCACAGGCATTTTTATGCTGACGTACCTATTTTCACATGTGTTTTCAGGAGATGATGCATAGGACTTATCAAGACATACTTAGGCGGACCTGTGCCTTAGTGACTTAAAACGAGACAAGAACTAGTTAATTTATGTTATGTATTCTTTGGTTCTTGTTTAAGACAATGTAAACTTTCATGTTTGATTAATTAAACGAAACTTCGTTCACCATGGATTTGAAACAATTGATTCTGTTACAACACTCCCCGACATTTCCGCCACGTTTTGTATGTTCTACGTGGTCGGGGTATGACAGAAAAGATGGTATCAGAGCCAATGGTTATAGGGAATTAGGTTATTAGTAATGCTTTGACCTAGTCTATAACCTTCCTAGGACCCTAACGCGAGTTTACTTGCGTTTAGTCATAAAACAATACCGTCACCTATCCTTAGGCGACGACCACAACAAGAACATAAATTTCAAAACCGCTTTAAAAACTAATCATCTGTTCTAGGATGATTGATCACTAGGTTTTGAACCCTCTGTTATAAGGTTTTGAACCCCTTTGGGTTTTCAAAATCTCGTCAAGGTTTTGGGTCCTAAATAGTGTGAACACGTGCGAACTGGAAGAGTGAATGCCTGTACCCTGGGATTTCTGTCTAAGGTTAGGGTGTTCGTACAAATCCACATAATCGGACCAGTCACTCTTACCTGGGAACTCTTGGGGTGAGTGTCCACTTATAGGCGAGCATGTCTTCGCGATACACTATGAGGATCTATTTGCTTTGACTCAGCCTTGGTGTTGTTTGTTTGCTTCGTGGATTCAAACAAATGACCATCAACCATGATTACGGCCGGTAATTTTAACATCCTATTCTTACCCAATGCCATTTCATTTGTTTTCTTTCTTGTCACTCATTTTGAATGCCTCCTCGACGCGAAAACCAGATAGCGACTGCAGAACTGGCAGAGATCATTGCGCAGCAAATGGCTGCTCAATTCCCAAACCTCTTTGCTCAATGGAACCAAGCCAACAACAACCATAATGCCCCCTGCAACTTCAAGACATTCAACTCGGCTAAGCCATCAAAGTTTTCTGGGTCTCAAGGAGCGACTGCACTTCTGCAATGGTTCGAGAGTTTAGAGAACACCTTCAGACATGTCCAATGTCCAAACGAGCGAAAGGTAGAATTCGCATCTAGCGTCTTTGAGAAATGAGCTTTGGCATGGTGGAATGGTGTGATGAGAGATAGGGGTGCCGATGTGGCACTGGCTCAAACATGGCAAGAGCTTCGAGCTCTGATGATGAAGGAATTCTGTCCTCGTCATGAGATCAGGGCCTTGGAAACGGAGTTCGACGATCTTAAGCAGGTTAGCGGTGAGCATCAATCCTACACGGACCGTTATGAGGAGTTAAGTTTGTTATGCCCAGATATGGTTACACCTTTGGATAAGGCAATCGAAAAGTACATTGATGGCCTCCCTGACTCAATACAAGACATTGTGACTGGTAGCAACCCTACTACAGTCAGACAAGCCATTGAGCTATCTGCAACCTTGACTGAATCAAAGATCAGGAAAGGTAAACTTTTCCGAAATGGTGACAAGAAACCGGTCGGGGAATCGAACCCAATCGGGGAATCAAAGACCATGGATGAACAGACTGAATCCTCTAAAAAGTCAAAGAAGCGAAAGGCTTCTCAGAACTTCACCGTGGTCGCTCACAATGGTCAAGCCGTCCCCAACCAACCAGCTCAACCCCCTGCTAGAAAACCATACAATGGAACTGCACCCTTGTGCAACCAATGTAGCCTCCATCATCACGCCAATGTACAGTGTCGCAAATGCCAAACTTGTGGACTTATAGGCCACACAGCAAGAGTCTGTCCAGCTACAGCTGCGCCAAACCAAGCTGGCAACAATCCTGCTCACGGTCGTTTTCTACCAGGCTCTTGTTTCAACTGTGGCGAGATGGGTCATTTCCGAAGAAATTGCCCAAGGCTTGCTAATGCAAATCCAGCACAGGGATAAGCATCTGACTGACTAGAAGACAACATCGTTTAGAAATAATCACATCTTATGTATTATTTTCTTTTGTTGTCAAGGTCCAAGAAACAGTTGTTATCGTTGTTTATAAATAAATCTTTTATTTACAATGCAATGTATTTCTGTGCTTGCATGTATAAACGACATATCCCTTACAATACCGACAATCAAGTAACCGTATTCCTTGAAGAACAAACTACCCCCAAAATTTTCCCATTCTATGACCTCTTGCGTCTTCCACAAAATTCCTAAGAACCCGTTTATTCTAAGGAAACGAAGTACAAAGCGCAAGTTACAACATGAGACGAATACCCAAGGTACCACTATAAATCCTTAATAGGGTACCTAAGGATTTCCCGTAAGTCCTTATTTGTTGTATACCTTAATTCGAATGTGATGATTCCTTGTAATCAAAAATCAAATTTTGGGAGATCTTCCTATCTTCTCAGATAGATTCCAGTGAACATTGAGACCCGTCGACTGGTTTCCATATCCGTGTTCAATCAATAACAAGTTAATAACAAATTATAATCAAGATTAAACAATTATGTGCTTATGCGTTCCCTTATGTGTTGTTGTGTGATCCAAATTATGTTATCCAAATCTTCGTAAGAATCTTACATATCCTTGTACAAGAGATTCATAGTAGGATACCCAAAGGTATTACTTAAAATCCTCAATGGACTTCTATGTTATAGTTAAGTCTCTTGGATTAAAAAGTACTACTTCATAATTAGACCCCTTGAGAGGTCTAGATAAACAGATTGATCCAAAAAAAAACTGGCTAGGGATATCATGTAATGATATAGCTGAAAGGACTCCTTGGTAGCCTGACTAAGAAGATCCCCTGTCGATCTAATTAAAAGGAACCGATGGAAGTCTAGTCACCCTCATCACAAGTTTGATATCCTTCCCCAAAACATTACAAAACAAACTGTGCGGACTGTGCAAGGGATTACGTAATTATGGATGCATACATAATTATGGAATTTAGTGCACAGAAATCACAGTAAGTTCTGTCATGTGTCTAGAGTTAACCCTATTCATTTCCAACTCTGAGGAAGCAACCGTTGAAAATGACTCCGTTAGTTCATTTTCATTTCTGAAGATTTACCCGTTGAGGAAATGAATATCCGTTGTGTAATCCTTCATTTCCAACTCTGACGAAGCAACCGTTAAAAATGACTCCGTTAGTTCATTTTCGTTTCTGATGATTTATCCGTTGGGGAAATGAATATCCGTTGTGTAATCCTTCATTTCCAACTCTGATGAAGCAACCGTTGAAAATGATTCCGTTAGTTCATTTTCGTTTCTGATGATTTATCCATTGGGGAAATGAATATCCGTTGTGTAATCCTTCATTTCCAACTCTGATGAAGCAACCGTTGAAAATGACTCCGTTAGTTCATTTTCGTTTCTGATGATTTATCCGTTGGGGAAATGAATATCCGTTGTGTAATCCTTCATTTCCAACTCTGATGAAGCAACCGTTGAAAATGACTCCGTTAGTTCATTTTCGTTTCTGATGATTTATCCGTTGGGGAAATGAATATTCGTTGTGTAATCCTTCATTCCCAACTCTGATGAAGCAACCGTTGAAAATGATTCCGTTAGTTCATTTTCATTTCTGAAGATTTATCCGTTGAGGAAATCAATATCCGTTGTGTAATCCTTCATTTCCATTTCCGATGAACCAACCATTGAAAATGACTCCGTCTGTTCATTTTTCGTTTCTGAAGATTTGTCCGATGAGGAAATGAACATCCGTTTGCTTATTCCGTCATTTCCATTTCTGAAGAATACTCGATGAGGAAAATGACTCCGTCTGTTCATTTTCGTTGCTGAAGAATGAACCGTCAAGGAAATGACAGGATATTGCCTTGCATATCGCTGGTGGTTATTTGGCAAAGTCACAAATAGACTCCTACGAATAAATTTCGGGACGAAATTTCCTAAAGTAGGGGAGACTGTGACACCTGTGTCACCGCGACCCTCAAACAAATACCAAGCCGATGAAATATTGTATTTCATACTTGGGATCTTGTATAAATATGTGTATCTTTTGTACATATCAATTCTTGTTCAATTTCAAACTTTACATCGCTTTCTGGAGAACTATACGCAAACTGGTGCGTAAACGTACTCAATTTAATGCGACAAATACTCCGGAACATCAACATATACTCAACATACCTTAAATAACCTTTACATAACTTAGAAATAAGTTTTGAAGGCTTTGGTATGGCAAAAATAAGTTAATTCGCTTACAGGGACTAAACTTGACAAACTGCAAAAGTATGCCAATTTGAACTGTAACAGACATTCCGGAACATGTCCATAAGTTAAACATACCATAAATATCCTTTACATATCTTAGAAATAGGCTTTGAGGTGCTTGGTGTATTAAAACAAACTTTTGGATCATTCAGGGACTAAAAGTGTCAAAAAGTGCATAAGTTCGTACTTTCACGCATAACTTACGTTCTGAATACATCCGGACATCCAAAAATTTATGTAAACATCCTTATATTATGCCTTAGTGTATGGCATGAGAAAAATCCATTCGTCGCGCAATTTGGATCATCTTTCGCGCTTATGCGCATTCCGTCGTAATTAACCGAACATCGCGACCGTACGACCAAACGAACCGACATCTGAGATATTTTTGAGCACATTTTAAGTTCCCTATACTTTAACTTCATTTTAGAGCTTTGAAATGGGGTTAACGGGGCTTAAACATGTCAAAAATGCATCAAATACCAAGTTTTGGCACAACAAGGACCAAAACTGTAAATCTGCCAAACTAGGGGCTTACGGACCCTAAGCCAAAACCCATACGGTCCGTAAGGCCTCCCCAGAACAGCAGATTCAACATTTAATGTTGTTGCCTCTTCAAGTAGTGAAAGATCAAAGCTCCCTTGTCTCTTCCAGCCAATAAGGGGCAAGAACAGAGGTACCACAACATTGTGACAAGTGTACGGGCGAGATCGTGGCACGTTATTCAAGAAACGATCCTAACGGTTTTGCTTTTCCTATAAATACCCCCCCCCCCACCATTTTGCTAAAAACTCACACAATCTGATCTAAAGGCTCTAAGCTGGAACCATTGTTTCATACCTGAGCCATTTTGATCTAGATAATTATTCGGGGACCCTCCATAAGTATTCTTTCGTTCTTTTATTCGCTTTTCGAGTCCGAAAGTCAACATTTTGTTGACTTTCTGCATTGACCAGCCTATGGTCAACACGAAGTTCGTTGGAACTTCATAACGTGAGCGTGATCACGATGGTTATAGTCCGTAGTGACTATACCTACTGATTACCACGTTATCTAGGCTCAGTGACGAGTCGTAGTTTCGGCCAAAATGCGCATTCTTGCGTATTTTGTAACCAAACTACTCGTGAGCATCAAAGCCGTTTGTTTTGATGCCAAACCTGTTTTCTAAACTTAGTTAAGCATGTTCTAACATGCTTAGCTCGTCACTTTTAGTTTAGTGCATATGTAGGGTCGTAAGATAAGCGATCTAAACCATCGCTTATACTTTCGAACCCGACCCATTTGGTCGATCATTAGGATCCGACCAAACACATTAGGTGACCATAGCTGTAACCTTCCGAGGTTATACCTTGTGGTCACGATGTTAGGCGTTCCAAACGCGTTCTACGCGAACGACGCATTAAGGTAGCATAAGCTACCTAAACGGGTCGTAATGGGCCGCAAGCACCTAGGATAGGTTTCATTTTAGTATGTAGGCTTTGTTAAACCATATTTCACGAGTCTCCATACTCGTTTGGTTTACGAACCCGCATACTATCCGATCCTTCTGATTTTGGTCTGGTATATTAATATAGCTACCTATTAGGTGCCGTTTGATATTCCGTGATCTCTAGCATTATTTGGTCATTATACAAGAACTACAAAGCAATCTCAGGTGAGTACATTGAACCCCCTCTTTTACTGTTTCTAAACCGTTTTGGGGTGAAACACATGTGCCTATCTGTTACATTCATGCTTTCCATGTTTTCACATCATATACCTGCTACGTTCGTTAGTACATATTAGACATGATTTCACTACATTTCATGCTATGTATGCCCATTGTGTGCGTACTTAGTACATTGCTTTACAATACATTTCATGCTATGTATGCCCATTGTGTGCGTACTTAGTACATTGCTTTACAATACATTTCATGCTACGTACGCCCATTGTGTGCATACGTAGTACATTGTTTCACATTGCATTTCTGTTGCATATGCTTATCCAGCATATGAACACCTTATACTACATTTTGAACCGTTGTACTCTACAATACATTTCATGCTACGTACGCGCAATGTGTGCATACGTAGTACATTGTTTCACATTGCATTTCTGTTGCATATGCTCATCCAGCATATGAACACATTATACTACATTTTGAACCGTTGTACTCTACAATACATTTCATGCTACGTACGCCCATTGTGTACATACGTAGTACATTGTTTCACATTGCATTTCTGTTGCATATGCTCATCCAGCATATGAACACATTATACTAAATTTTGAACTGTTGTAACCATTTGACTATGTGAACCGTCTTAACCCTTCGATTATATGAACCGTTTGTAACCATTGAGCCGTGTAAACCAGTTGTATCCGTTGACATGACTTACAGTTGACAATAGACATTTGACTATACATAAACATCTCTACCGTTGTTAAACATTTCATCTTGATGGATTGGTTTGAGTAAGTGATTTAAGTAACGAGGCGTGTGTAATATGATACAAGCATGGTGGATACGCCGCTGGTACTTCCTATATATAAGTGTTTGTATGGTATTACATATCGTAGCGTTATTTAAATCATTTCAATTTGATACATAGAACATTTTATACAAATAACACGCTTTTCACAAGACACTGAATTACAAACAACATATCTTATACAAACTCATTTTTACATGGTTATTCAGTTAACCATGCATTGTTCTCTTATTTATACATATCATCTGATCTTACCGTTTTTCAAATGATTTACAAGACAAAGCAAATTACAAGGTTCATGACTAAACATTTTCTCAAACATAAGTCATGAATTCCGTTTTCACAAAACCAATGTATCTCACAGGCATTTTTATGCTGACGTACCTATTTTCACATGTGTTTTCAGGAGATGATGCATAGGACTTATCAAGACATACTTAGGCGGACCTGTGCCTTAGTGACTTAAAACGAGACAAGAACTAGTTAATTTATGTTATGTATTCTTTAGTTCTTGTTTAAGACAATGTAAACTTTCATGTTTGATTAATAAAACGAAACTTCGTTCACCATGGATTTGAAACAATTGATTTTGTTACAACACTCCCCGACATTTCCGCCACGTTTTGTATGTTCTACGTGGTCGGGGTGTGACACAATTAAACATACTACAATGTTTCGTTTCGCAAAATAACGTATCACAATATCTCAGTTTCGGGTTCCGGTTTCATGTAATTCACATTACACATTACCAAGCACACAACCTGTCACACCCCCAAAATCCACCCGCGGAGTACCACCCCTTGGAGGTGTGACATGACCAGGATCAAGCCACCAATCATATCGAACATAATAAGTAATAATAAACATATGTGTATATCAACCCCCAATATGAAAGGTGTTCAAATAACATAGTTTAAGTTGCGGAAGCATAGCATAAAATCCAATGTAATTATTAAGTTTTTTCAACAGTCATAAGTGTTTATCAAAACATCCACGATCCTTGTCCACAACGACTGTGCCTCCCGTGCAAGCTCCATGTATACCTAAGGTCCTGCAAGGCATGTAACAGAGAGTCAACAACTAGTTGAGCGAGTTCACAGTAAGTAACTTCGTAATAGTAAGTCCGTTGCATCACCATGCGTTATTAACTAAGTCAATTGTATGTTCATTTAGTGGGGGCTTCCCATGTATGTATGTACTACTAGTGGGGGCTTCCCATGCTTAATTTTACTAGACTATTTGTAACCATTAGTGTTCTTCTTAGCCTGAGAACAGAAGTACGTACGAAGTTTACGTAGGCTTTACGTAAGTGCCCTTCTTTGCCCGAGGACAGTGGTACGCATGGGGTTTACGTAGATTTTACGTAAGTGTCCTTCCTAACCCAGAAGACAATAGCATGTGTGAGTTTACGTAGGTTTTACGTAAGTGCCCTTTCGTAACTTGAGGACAGTGGTAAGTACTTGTTTACGTAGGTTTTACGTAAGTGCCCTGCTTAACCCGAGGACGATGGTAGATAGTCTAGTGGCCGTGTAAGTACGAGTAACTGTTCAATCCCATTATTCAACCCATTCCCAACCCACCGGGAATCCCATGCCTTGGTAAGGGTGTGAACTCACCTTGGTTTGCTTGGCAGATACACAGAAAGGTCAAGTCTAGCTGCTAGTGGCAACCACGTCCTAACATGGTTACCATACAAGTCAGGTTTTTGGTTTCTAGTCGTGCACATAAGTATCACATAAGCTAGCAGGTGATTAACACATATCGATCATGGCAAACACACAGTGCACGTAAACATATTAGTAGTTAACTTCATAACAAATGATACTTGTACGATCCAAAGGTAAAGCCCAATAAACAGGCGGCCCAACATGTGGTGCGGTCGGCACAGCCTTGTGCGACCCACATCATGTTGTGCGATTCCGATAACCACCCGGCCCAAATAGTCATAAGCCCAAACGTATATGAATACATGGCCCAGTCTAATGACATGTAAGAGTCTTGTGCGATCCGGATGGGCTTGTACGATCCGGTCGCCTTGTGCGATCTGTTTGGGTTGTGCGATCGGACTAGTCCAGCCCAACTTGTCTACCTGGCCCAATCCGTTAAACAACTTGTGCGATCCAACAGTCTTATGCGACTGAGGACCCCTTGTGCGACTGGCCAACTTGTGCGAATGGACTTCTTGTGCGATTAGTTTAAACGTCTGATTCTTATGCATATCATTTATAGAAAATCAACAGTTACCAATCATACCATAAATCGGTCAAAGCAATCAATCAGTTTCCTATTTTCGTGGTTAACAATTAACAACTAACCAGTTTCAACTTAACCATTAATCGATCAAATGAGGGTTTTATCATCTTAATTCTTATGAACCCTAATTAATCGTAATCATGAACAATAATTCAAAACACTTAAACACATTCATCTAAGGGTTTCAACCATCTCATGATACTTCATACTCGACCATACAACAATCCGGTTTCATATACATGAAGCCGATTAACAAGCATTCGGTTCTAGTTCATCATGTAAATAATTCGAAAGCAAGCTAGATAGCCGATTATCATCATTACACATATCCGATTCACAAGAACATAATCACATAACATCATTGTTCATCATAATAAACAACACTTAATCATTATATCAATCATGGAATCATAACAACATGAACACTAACCGATTGAGAGGGGGATGGAATGAATGATTGATCTGAACAAGTAAAATCTTCGATAGTGAAGGTGGGTTCTGCCGTCGAGTTCGTGAGGGAGAGAGAGAGCACTAGGGTTTGAGTGTAAAGTGTTTTGCAAGTTATGATAGAACAACCCCAATGATGGGTGTTTGTTTTCGTTTAAGGGTAGTGGGCTGAACCCTCATTTGGGCTGCCCATTGATCCGTGTACAAAGAATAAGGCCCGAATGGG
Source organism: Helianthus annuus (assembly GCF_002127325.2). Lineage (NCBI taxonomy): Eukaryota > Viridiplantae > Streptophyta > Magnoliopsida > Asterales > Asteraceae > Helianthus > Helianthus annuus. Next base: position 100,874,047 of record NC_035438.2, on the reverse strand, counting down.
CTTGTGCGATTGGGTTTATGTTGTGCGGTTGGGTTCGAATACATAATAACACATAACATAGCATATATTCATTAATCATAATAGTTCACATAATCACATAGCGTTACACAAAGATAGTTTCAAAATACGAGTTGTCACATTATCCCCAACTTAAAAGAAATTTCGTCCCGAAATTTGGTACGTACTCACTGAGGAAGCTAGTTAAATTGCATGGTTTTCCTGGGGTGTCACATCCTTCCCCCGTTGTTGATCTGGAATTTCGTCCCGAAATTCCGTGGTAGCTTCAGCCTCAGTAGTGGTTGTACTGTTCGCGAACAATTGGGGATACTTTTCTTTCATTTGGTCTTCTCGTTCCCAGGTGAACTCTGGGCCACGACGGGAGTTCCAACGAACTCGAACAAGAGGTATTCTGGTGCGCTTGAGGACCTTAACATCCTGGTCCGTGATTTCAACAGATTCCTCAACGAATCGCAACTGCTCTTCGATAGTGAGCTCCTTCAAAGGAACTATGAGAGTCTCATCTGACAGACACTACTTCAGATTCGACACGTGGAAAACATTGTGAACTGCACCGAGTTCAGCTGGTAGGTTCAGTTTGTAGGCCACCTTGCCTATTCTTTCTATGATCTTGAACGGTCCGACATACCGTGGATTGAGTTTGCCTCGTTTGCCAAAACGAACTACCCCTTTCCAGGGTGAGACTTTAAGTAGCACTCGATCCCCAGCTTGGAACTCGAGTGGTTTCCTGCGCTTATCAGCGTAACTTTTCTGACGGTCTCGAGCCACCGCCATGCATTGCCGTATCTGTGCAATCCGTTCAGTAGCATCAACTACCATTTCTGGTCCTGTGATTTGACTATCCCCCACCTCTGCCCAACAGAGAGGTGACCGGCATTTACGCCCGTACCATGCCTTGAATGAGGGGCTTGAATGCTGGTATGGTAACTGTTAGACATGATTTCACTACATTTCATGCTATGTATGCCCATTGTGTGCGTACTTAGTACATTGCTTTACAATACATTTCATGCTATGTATGCCCATTGTGTGCGTACTTAGTACATTGCTTTACAATACATTTCATGCTACGTACGCCCATTGTGTGCATACGTAGTACATTGTTTCACATTGCATTTCTGTTGCATATGCTTATCCAGCATATGAACACCTTATACTACATTTTGAACCGTTGTACTCTACAATACATTTCATGCTACGTACGCGCAATGTGTGCATACGTAGTACATTGTTTCACATTGCATTTCTTTTGCATATGCTCATCCAGCATATGAACACATTATACTACATTTTGAACCGTTGTACTCTACAATACTTTTCATGCTACGTACGCCCATTGTGTACATACGTAGTACATTGTTTCACATTGCATTTCTGTTGCATATGCTCATCCAGCATATGAACACATTATACTAAATTTTGAACTGTTGTAACCATTTGACTATGTGAACCGTCTTAACCCTTCGATTATATGAACCGTTTGTAACCATTGAGCCGTGTAAACCAGTTGTATCCGTTGACATGACTTACAGTTGACAATAGACATTTGACTATACATAAACATCTCTACCGTTGTTAAACATTTCATCTTGATGGATTGGTTTGAGTAAGTGATTTAAGTAACGAGGCGTGTGTAATATGATACAAGCATGGTGGATACGCCGCTGGTACTTCCTATATATAAGTGTTTGTATGGTATTACATATCGTAGCGTTATTTAAATCATTTCAATTTGATACATAGAACATTTTATACAAATAACACGCTTTTCACAAGACACTGAATTACAAACAACATATCTTATACAAACTCATTTTTACATGGTTATTCAGTTAACCATGCATTGTTCTCTTATTTATACATATCATCTGATCTTACCGTTTTTCAAATGATTTACAAGACAAAGCAAATTACAAGGTTCATGACTAAACATTTTCTCAAACATAAGTCATGAATTCCGTTTTCACAAAACCAATGTATCTCACAGGCATTTTTATGCTGACGTACCTATTTTCACATGTGTTTTCAGGAGATGATGCATAGGACTTATCAAGACATACTTAGGCGGACCTGTGCCTTAGTGACTTAAAACGAGACAAGAACTAGTTAATTTATGTTATGTATTCTTTAGTTCTTGTTTAAGACAATGTAAACTTTCATGTTTGATTAATAAAACGAAACTTCGTTCACCATGGATTTGAAACAATTGATTCTGTTACAACACTCCCCGACATTTCCGCCACGTTTTGTATGTTCTACGTGGTCGGGGTGTGACACAATTAAACATACTACAATGTTTCGTTTCGCAAAATAACGTATCACAATATCTCAGTTTCGGGTTCCGGTTTCATGTAATTCACATTACACATTACCAAGCACACAACCTGTCACACCCCCAAAATCCACCCGCGGAGTACCACCCCTTGGAGGTGTGACATGACCAGGATCAAGCCACCAATCATATCGAACATAATAAGTAATAATAAACATATGTGTATATCAACCCCCAATATGAAAGGTGTTCAAATAATATAGTTTAAGTTGCGGAAGCATAGCATAAAATCCAATGTAATTATTAAATTTTTTCAACAGTCATAAGTGTTTATCAAAACATCCACGATCCTTGTCCACAACGACTGTGCCTCCCGTGCAAGCTCCATGTATACCTAAGGTCCTGCAAGGCATGTAACAGAGAGTCAACAACTAGTTGAGCGAGTTCACAGTAAGTAACTTCGTAATAGTAAGTCCGTTGCATCACCATGCGTTATTAACTAAGTCAATTGTATGTTCATTTAGTGGGGGCTTCCCATGTATGTATGTACTACTAGTGGGGGCTTCCCATGCTTAATTTTACTAGACTATTTGTAACCATTAGTGTTCTTCTTAGCCTGAGAACAGAAGTACGTACGAAGTTTACGTAGGCTTTACGTAAGTGCCCTTCTTTGCCCGAGGACAGTGGTACGCATGGGGTTTACGTAGATTTTACGTAAGTGTCCTTCCTAACCCAGAAGACAGTAGCATGTGTGAGTTTACGTAGGTTTTACGTAAGTGCCCTTTCGTAACTTGAGGACAGTGGTAAGTACTTGTTTACGTAGGTTTTACGTAAGTGCCCTGCTTAACCCGAGGACGATGGTAGATAGTCTAGTGGCTGTGTAAGTACGAGTAAATGTTCAATCCCATTATTCAACCCATTCCCAACCCACCGGGAATCCCATGCCTTGGTAAGGGTGTGAACTCACCTTGGTTTGCTTGGCAGATACACAGAAAGGTCAAGTCTAGCTGCTAGTGGCAACCACGTCCTAACATGGTTACCATACAAGTCAGGTTTTTGGTTTCTAGTAGTGCACATAAGTATCACATAAGCTAGCAGGTGATTAACACATATCGATCATGGCAAACACACAGTGCACGTAAACATATTAGCAGTTAACTTCATAACAACTGATACTTGTACGATCCAAAGGTAAAGCCCAATAAACAGGCGGCCCAACATGTTGTGCGGTCGGCACAGCCTTGTGCGACCCACATCATGTTGTGCGATTCCGATAACCACCCGGCCCAAATAGTCATAAGCCCAAACGTATATAAATACATGGCCCAGTCTAATGACATGTAAGAGTCTTGTGCGATCCGGATGGGCTTGTACGATCCGGTCGCCTTGTGCGATCTGTTTGGGTTGTGCGATCGGACTAGTCCAGCCCAACTTGTCCACCTGGCCCAATCCGTTAAACAACTTGTGCGATCCAACAGTCTTGTGCGACTGAGGACCCCTTGTGCGACTGGCCAACTTGTGCGAATGGACTTCTTGTGCGATTAGTTTAGACGTCTGATTCTTATGCATATCATTTATAGAAAATCAACAGTTACCAATCATACCATAAATCGGTCAAAGCAATCAATCAGTTTCCTATTTTCGTGGTTAACAATTAACAACTAACCAGTTTCAACTTAACCATTAATCGATCAAATGAGGGTTTTATCATCTTAATTCTTATGAACCCTAATTAATCGTAATCATGAACAATAATTCAAAACACTTAAACACATTCATCTAAGGGTTTCAACCATCTCATGATACTTCATACTCGACCATACAACAATCCGGTTTCATATACATGAAGCCGATTAACAAGCATTCGGTTCTAGTTCATCATGTAAATAATTCGAAAGCAAGCTAGATAGCCGATTATCATCATCACACACATCTGATTCACAAGAACATAATCACATAACATCATTGTTCATCATAATAAACAACACTTAATCATTATATCAATCATGGAATCATAACAACATGAACACTAACCGATTGAGAGGGGGATGGAATGAATGATTGATCTGAACAAGTAAAATCTTCGATAGTGAAGGTGGGTTCTGCCGTCGAGTTCGTGAGGGAGAGAGAGAGCACTAAGGTTTGAGTGTAAAGTGTTTTGCAAGTTATGATAGAACAACCCCAATGATGGGTGTTTGTTTTCGTTTAAGGGTAGTGGGCTGAACCCTCATTTGGGCTGCCCATTGATCCGTGTACAAAGAATAAGGCCCGAATGGGCTTGTGCGATTGGGTTTATGTTGTGCGGTTGGGTTCGAATACATAATAACACATAACATAGCATACATTCATTAATCATAATAGTTCACATAATCACATAGCGTTACACAAAGATAGTTTCAAAATACGAGTTGTCACATTATCCCCAACTTAAAAGAAATTTCGTCCCGAAATTTGGTACGTACTCACTGAGGAAGCTAGTTAAATTGCATGGTTTTCCTGGGGTGTCACATCCTTCCCCCGTTGTTGATCTGGAATTTCGTCCCGAAATTCCATGGTAGCTTCAGCCTCAGTAGTGGTTGTACTGTTCGCGAACAATTGGGGATACTTTTCTTTCATTTGGTCTTCTCGTTCCCAGGTGAACTCTGGGCCACGACGGGAGTTCCAACGAACTCGAACAAGAGGTATTCTGGTGCGCTTGAGGACCTTAACATCCTGGTCCGTGATTTCAACAGATTCCTCAACAAATCGCAACTGCTCTTCGATAGTGAGCTCCTTCAAAGGAACTATGAGAGTCTCATCTGACAGACACTACTTCAGATTCGACACGTGGAAAACATTGTGAACTGCACCGAGTTCAGCTGATAGGTTCAGTTTGTAGGCCACCTTGCCTATTCTTTCTATGATCTTGAACGGTCCGACATACCGTGGATTGAGTTTGCCTCGTTTGCCAAAACGAACTACCCCTTTCCAGGGTGAGACTTTAAGTAGCACTCGATCCCCAGCTTGGAACTCGAGTGGTTTCCTGCGCTTATCAGCGTAACTTTTTTGACGGTCTCGAGCCACCGCCATGCATTGCCGTATCTGTGCAATCCGTTCAGTAGCATCAACTACCATTTCTGGTCCTGTGATTTGACTATCCCCCACCTCTGCCCAACAGAGAGGTGACCGGCATTTACGCCCGTACCATGCCTCGAATGGAGGGGCTTGAATGCTGGTATGGTAACTGTTATTGTATGAGAACTCCACTAAAGGGAGATGTTTTTCCCAGCTATTGCCGAAATCGATAACACATGCCCAAAGCATGTCTTCTAAGGTTTGAATAGTTCGTTCAGACTGCCCATCTGTCTGAGGGTGATATGTTATGCTCATGTCTAATCGAGAGCCAAAAGATTTGTGCATTGCTTGCCACAGTTCTGAAGTGAATCGTGCATCACGATCAGAAATAATAGAGGTTGGCACTCCGTGCCTTGAGACAACTTCCTTGAGATATATGTCTGCTAGAGTGGAGAACTTATCCGTTTCCTTGATGGCCAAGAAGTGAGCAGACTTTGTGAGTCGATCCACGATCACCCAAATAGTGTCGTTCCCACGCTGGGATCTCGGTAGGCTAGTAACAAAATCCATGGAAATTTCCTCCCATTTCCACTGTGGTATCTTGGGTTGCTGAAGTAGGCCTGATGGTTTCTGATATTCCGCCTTGACTCTCGCACAGGTCAAGCATTTGCCGACGTAAGTTGCTATGTGGGTCTTCATGCTTGGCCACCAATACGTTGTTCTGATATCGTGGTACATCTTATCCGAACAAGGATGTACCGAGTAGCGAGACTGATGTGCTTCGTCCATTACCAGCTCGCGTAAGTTTCCATAATGTGGGACCCAAATACGCCCCGTTACATAATAGGCACCGTCTTCCTTCTGTTCTAATCGTTGCCTTGAGCCACATAAGGCTTCAGCCCTTACATTTTCTGGTTTCAATGCTTCTACCTGAGCATCTCGTATCTGTGCAGGAAGACCACACTGAATAGTATGCTGTAGTGCTCGCACGCGTCTAGGTAAAGTGTCCTTTCGACTGAGGGCATCAGCCACAACATTGGCTTTGCCTGGATGGTACTTGATGGCACATTCGTAATCATTCAGTAGCTCAACCCATCGACGTTGACGCATGTTCAATTCCTTCTGCTTGAAGATATGCTCGAGACTCCTGTGATCGGTGTAGATAGTGCACTTGGTACCGTACAGGTAGTGTCGCCATATCTTGAGCGCGAAAACAACAGCTCCCAGCACTAAATCGTGCGTCGTGTAGTTTCGTTCGTGAACCTTTAGTTGGCGTGAAGCGTAGGCAATGACTTTGTCGCGCTGCATTAACACACATCCAAGACCCTGAATGGATGCATCACAATAAACCACGAAATCGTCTGTGCCCTCTGGCAATGAAAGAATAGGTGCGCTGCAGAGCCTATCTTTTTGGTGTTGAAAAGCTGTTTCCTGAGTATTGCCCCAACGGTAGGTGACACCCTTCTGTGTCAGTAGTGTAAGCGGCTGTGCAATCTTTGAGAAATCTTTAATGAATCGTCTGTAATAACCCGCCAAACCCAAGAATTGGCGTATTTCCGTTGGTGTACGTGGTGCAGGCCAGTTCCTTATCGAATCTACCTTTGATGGATCAACATGGATCCCATCCTTGTTTACCACACGGCCTAGAAAATGGACTTCACGAAGCCAGAAGTCGCATTTTGAAAACTTGGCGTACAGCTGTTCTGATCGAAGAAGTTCCAAAATAAGTCGCAAATGCTGCTCGTGCTCCTCCTGACTCTTGGAATAGATCAGGATGTCGTCGATGAATACAATCACAAACTTGTCCAAGTAGGGCTTGCATACCCTGTTCATAAGATCCATAAAGACTGCAGGCGCGTTCGTTAGCCCGAATGGCATGACAAGAAACTCGTAGTGGCCGTAGCGTGTTCTGAATGTTGTCTTAGAGACGTCCTCATCCCGGACTCTCAGCTGATGGTAGCCTGACCTCAAGTCTATCTTAGAGTAGTAGCTTGACCCTTGCAACTGGTCGAATAAGTCATCAATTCGTGGAAGAGGATAGCGGTTCTCCACTGTCACCTTGTTGAGCTCGCGATAATCTATACACATCCAGCAGGTTCCATCTTTCTTCTTTACAAACAAAACTGGAGCTCCCCAAGGTGATGAACTGGGATGAATAAAACCCTTATCCAAGAGTTCTTGCAGCTGTGTAGAGAGTTCTTCCAACTCTGATGGAGCTAGGCGATACGGTGCACGTGCTATCGGTGCTGCTCCTGGGGCTAACTCGATTTGAAACTCGACCTGGCGATGAGGCGGTAAACCAGGTAAATCTTAGGGAACACCTGAGGAAAGTCGCGTACAACTGGAATATCTTCCAATTTCTTTTCTTTTGCTGATGCATCGGTAACAAGTGCCAGAATGGCAGTGTGGCCCTTACGCAAACACTTCTGAGCCTTTAGAAAGGAGATGATGCCAACCACAGCACCACTCTTGTCGCCTTGAACTTCGAGAGGTTCTTTACCAGAACGGGGAATACGAACTATCTTCTCCTTACATAGGATCTCCGCGTGCTGTTGGGATAACCAGTCCATCCCAATGACGATGTCGAAACTACCCAAAACTATGGGAATGAGATCGATAGAGAAAGTCTGGCCAGCGAGGATAAGATTACAACCCTGAACTATGTGTGTGGCTTCTAGACTTTTACCGTTAGCTAACTCTACGACATACTTGGTGTTTAAGGGAGTTGGTGCACGTTTTAACATTTGGCTAACTTTTAGAGACATATAACTTGTATCCGCACCCGAATCAAACAAAACAGTAACATAAAAGTCGTCGAGAAGAAAGTTACCCATAACTACGTTGGGATCATTCCTGACATCACCCTGCCCCAGCAAAAAAGCACGTCCCCTAGCTTCGTTGTCGTTGTTGTTTCCACCGTTGTTGTTCCCGTTGCCCTGATTGTTATTGTGTTGGGATTCTGGTTCAACTGGGGGCAATCCCGCTTGAAGTGACCTTCAGCACCACACTGAAAACATCCCCTGTTGCCTCGCGGTTGCTGCTATTGCTGGTTTTGAGGAGCTGGTGGTTGTTGTTGGTTCTGATTCGCAGGTCGTGGGCTCCTACAATCCTTGGCCTCATGACCCATCTTGAGACACCTCTGACAGCGACCCTTGTTGCACTGGCCACTGTGGTGTCTGTTACAGTCGTTGCACCTTGGGTGACTTCCTTGATATCTTCTCTGCCCGCGACTACCAGAAGACTGCTGACTAGGACTCTGGTAGTGGTCAGTCTTTTGCTGCTGAACCTGTGATTGGACTGATGCTGAACCTTTGCTGGAATCCCCATCCCATTTCCGCTTGTTGTCACTAGGAGTAGCAGGAGTAGCAGAAGTGGTAGCGGTAGTAGTTGCACTGATACGTTTGGGCAGCTTGTTCTGTTCCACTGCCTGATCTGTGAGGCGATGAGCAAGACGCTGAATGTCTTGGATATTGTCGAGGTTAGCCGATGTCACATGGCTCTGAATCTCTGATGCTAAACCATTGAGGTACAACTCAATGCGCTTGATTGGAGGGTCCACCATGGTTGGACACAAGATGGCCAGTTCGTTCGATCGTTTCGTATAAACTTCGATTTCCGACCCCGTCATTTCCAGATGATAGAGCTGCACTTCCAACTTGTGGATGTCATCACGTGTGCAGTATTCCCGCTTGATCAGTTCCTTGAAATCGTTCCAAGGGGTGGCGTTAGCAGCTGCCAGCCCTAGAATCTGAACTTGCGTGTTCCACCAAGTCAGCGCAATTCCTTCCAAAGTACCGGTGGCATATTTCACCCTGCGAGCCTCAGGGCATTCACACATTTCAAACACCGACTTGAGCTTCTCGAACCAATGGAGGAGTCCCACTGCTCCTTCAGTGCCACTAAACGTGCTTGGACGACAGTCCATGAAGTTCTTGAAAGTGCAAACAGGTTGCTGTGCGGGTTGACCTATTGTGTACGAATAGAACAAAGTTAAACACAAGAGTTGGTCTAGAAGTGTAGGATCTAAAGATCTTAGTGTAAGTTACAACTGCAGGGTATACCTCCTGCTTGGGCGGCTGCAAGTGCCGCAGCAACTTGTTCGTTAATGAGAGCCGTCAACTGGGCTTGAGTCATATTAATACGTCCAGACATGATCTTCATAGCAAAGATAACATAGGTAAGAGAGAGGTTCGCGAAAAGTGCGATGACAGAAGAGAGTAAGCATATAAGTGTTCTCAAGCAATAGTGGTTATGTGTATCTAAGCATACCCTGAGCAAAGTTCTATGTAATCTAGCAAGTAGGCAATATAAACATAAAACATATTACCTAGGATGTTGAGTCTTGCACGTGGAGCGAAGCGTCGTTGTGGATCGTTAAGAGCAATGTTCTGGTTATAGTCTGGTTTTAATAAAACGTTTTTCCCTTATTAAAATCAAGTTCTCTATAACCAATGGCTCTTATACCAATCTGTCACACCCCCAAAATCCACCCGCGGAGTACCACCGCTTGGAGGTGTAACATGACCAGGATTAAGCCACCAATCATATCGAACATAATAAGTAATAATAGACGTATGTGTATATCAACCCCCAATATGAAAGGTGTTCAAATAACATAGTTTAAGTAGTGGAAGCATAGCATAAAATCCAATGTAATTATTAAGTTTTTCAACAGTCATAAGTGTTTATCAAAACATCCACGATCCTTGTCCACGACGACTGTGCCTCCCGTGCAAGCTCCATGTATACCTAAGGTCCTGCAAGGCATGTAACAGAGAGTCAACAACTAGTTGAGCGATTTCACAGTAAGTAAGTTCGTAATAGTAAGTCCGTTGCATCACCATGCGTTATTAACTAAGTCAATTGTATGTTCATTTAGTGGGGGCTTCCCATGTATGTATGTACTACTAGTGGGGGCTTCCCATGCTTATTTTTACTAGACTATTTGTAACCATTAGTGTTTTTCTTAGCCTGAGAACAGAAGTACGTACGAAGTTTACGTAGGCTTTACGTAAGTGCCCTTCTTTGCCCGAGGACAGTGGTACGCGTGGGGTTTACGTAGGTTTTACGTAAGTGTCCTTCCTAACCCAGAAGACAGTAGCATGTGTGAGTTTACGTAGGTTTTACGTAAGTGCCCTTTCGTAAATTGAGGACAGTGGTAAGTACTTGTTTACGTAGGTTTTACGTAAGTGCCCTGCTTAACCCGAGGACGATGGTAGATAGTCTAGTGGCCGTGTAAGTACGAGTAACTGTTCAATCCCATTATTCAACCCATTGCCAACCCACCGGGAATCCCATGCCTTGGTAAGGGTGTGAACTCACCTTGGTTTGCTCGGCAGATACACAGAAAGATCAAGTCTAGCTGCTAGTGGTCAACCACGTCCTAACATGGTTACCATACAAGTCAGGTTTTTGGTTTCAAGTAGTGCACATAAGTATCACATAAGCTAGCAGGTGATTAACACATATCGATCATGGCAAACACACAGTGCACGTAAACATATTAGCAGTCAACTCCATAACAACTGATACTTGTACGATCCAAAGGTAAAGCCCAATAAACAGGCGGCCCAACATGTTGTGCGGTCGGCACAGCCTTGTGCGACCCACATCATGTTGTGCAATTCCGATAACCACCCAACCAAAATAGTCATAAGCCCAAACATATATAAATACATGGCCCAATCTAATGACATGTAAGAGTCTTGTGCGATCCGGATGGGCTTGTACGATCCGGTAGGCTTGTGCGATCTGTTTGGGTTGTGCGATCGGACTAGTCCAGCCTAACTTGTCCACCTGGCCCAATCTGTTAAACAACTTGTGCGATCCAACAGTCTTGTGCGACTGAGGACCCCTTGTGCGACTGACCAACTTGTGCGAATGGACTTCTTGTGCGATTAGTTTAAACATCCGAATCTTATGCATATCATTTATAGAAAATCAACAGTTACCAATCATACCATAAATCGGTCAAAGCAATCTATCAGTTTCCTATTTTCGTGGTTAACAATTAACAACTAACCAGTTTCAACTTAACCATTAATCGATCAAATGAGGGTTTTATCATCTTAATTCTTATGAACCCTAATTAATCGTAATCATGAACAATAATTCAAAACACTTAAACATATTCATCTAAGGGTTTCAACCATCTCATGATACTTCATACTCGACCATACAACAATCTGGTTTCATATACATGAAGCCGATTAACAAGCATTCGGTTCTAGTTCATCATGTAAACAATTCCAAAGCAAGCTATGATAGCCGATTATCATCATCACACACATCCGATTCACAAGAACATAATCACATAACATCATTGTTCATCATAATAAACAACACTTAATCATTATGTCAATCATGGAATCATAACAACATGAACACTAACCGATTGAGAGGGGGATGGAATGAATGATTGATCCGAACAAGAAAAATCTTCGATAGTGATGGTGGGTGCTGCCGTCGAGTTCGTGAGGGAGAGAAAGAGCACTAGGGTTTGAGTGTAAAGTGTTTTGCAAGTTATGAGAGAACAACCCCAATGATGGGTGTTTGTTTTCGTTTAAGGGTAGTGGGCCGAACCCTCATTTGGGCTGCCCATTGATCCATGTACAAAGAATAAGGCCCGAATGGGCTTGTGCGATCGGGTTTATGTTGTGAATCTGTCACACCCCCAAAATCCACCCGCGGAGTACCACCGCTTGGAGGTGTGACATGACCAGGATCAAGCCACCAATCATATCGAACATAATAAGTAATAATAAACGCATGTGTATATCAACCCCCAATATGAAAGGTGTTCAAATAACATAGTTTAAGTAGCGGAAGCATAGCATAAAATCCAATGTAATTATTAAGTTTTTCAACAATCATAAGTGTTTATCAAAACATCCACGATCCTTGTCCACAACGACTGAGCCTCCCGTGCAAGCTCCATGTATACCTAAGGTCCTGCAAGGCATGTAACAGAGAGTCAACAACTAGTCGAGCGAGTTCACAGTAAGTAAGTTTGTAATAGTAAGTCCGTTGCATCACCATGCGTTATTAACTAAGTCAATTGTATGTTCATTTAGTGGGGGCTTCCCATGTATGTATGTACTACTAGTGGGGGCTTCCCATGCTTATTTTTACTAGACTATTTGTAACCATTAGTGTTCTTCTTAGCCTGAGAACAGAAGTACGTACGAAGTTTACGTAGGCTTTACGTAAGTGCCCTTCTTTGCCCGAGGACAGTGGTACGCGTGGGGTTTACGTAGGTTTTACGTAAGTGTCCTTCCTAACCTAGAAGACAGTAGCATGTGTGAGTTTACGTAGGTTTTACGTAAGTGCCCTTTCGTAACTTGAGGACAGTGGTAAGTACTTGTTTACGTAGGTTTTACGTAATTGCCCTGCTTAACCCGAGGACGATGGTAGATAGTCTAGTGGCCGTGTAAGTACGAGTAACTGTTCAATCCCATTATTCAACCCATTCCCAACCCACCGGGAATCCCATGCCTTGGTAAGGGTGTGAACTCACCTTGGTTTGCTCGGCAGATACACAGAAAGGTCAAGTCTAGCTGCTAGTGGTCAACCACGTCCTAACATGGTTACCATACAAGTCAGGTTTTTGGTTTCGAGTAGTGCACATAAGTATCACATAAGCTAGCAGGTGATTAACACATATCGATCATGGCAAACACACAGTGCACGTAAACATATTAGCAGTCAACTCCATAACAACTGATACGTGTACGATCCAAAGGTAAAGCCCAATAAACAGGCGGCCCAACATGTTGTGCGGTCGGCACAGCCTTGTGCGACCCACATCATGTTGTGTGATTCCGATAACCACCCGGCCCAAATAGTCATAAGCCCAAACGTATATAAATACATGGCCCAATCTAATGACATGTAAGAGTCTTGTGCGATCCGGATGGGCTTGTACGATCCGGTCGCCTTATGCGATCTGTTTGGGTTGTGCTATCGGACTAGTCCAGCCCAACTTGTCCACCTGGCCCAATCCGTTAAACAACTTGTGCGATCCAACAGTCTTGTGCGACTGAGGACCCCTTGTGCGACTGACCAACTTGTGCGAATGGACTTCTTGTGCAATTAGTTTAAACATCCGAATCTTATGCATATCATTTATAGAAAATCAACAGTTACCAATCATACCATAAATCGGTCAAAGCAATCAATCAGTTTCCTATTTTCGTGGTTAACAATTAACAACTAACCAGTTTCAACTTAACCATTAATCGATCAAATGAGGGTTTTATAATCTTAATTCTTATGAACCCTAATTAATCGTAATCATGAACAATAATTCAAAACACTTAAACACATTCATCTAAGGGTTTCAACCATCTCATGATACTTCATACTAGACCATACAACAATCCGGTTTCATATACATGAAGCTGATTAACAAGCATTTGGTTCTAGTTCATCATGTAAACAATTCGAAAGCAAGCTATGATAGCCGATTATCATCATCACACACATCCGAATACACTAGGGTTTGAGTGTAAATTGTTTTGCAAGTTATGAGAGAACAACCCCAATGATGGGTGTTTGTTTTCGTTTAAGGGTAGTGGGCCGAACCCTCATTTTGGCTGCCCATTGATCCGTGTACAAAGAATAAGGCCCGAATGGGCTTGTGCGATCGGGTTTATGTTGTGCGTTGGGTTCAAATACATAATAACACATAACATAGCATAAATTCATTAATCATAATATTTCACATAATCACATAGCGTTACACACAGATTGTTTCGAAATACGAGTTGTCACACAACCGTTCAAATGTAATCAAACACCATATTCCATTCCTATAACGTACATGTAATTACAAAGTAAAACGAAAAATTCAGGGATTTATACGAGTTGTCACATCATCCCCAAGTTGAAAGAAATTTCGTCCCGAAATTTAGCACGCAGTCACTGAGGAAGCTAGTTGTGTTGAGTGTTTTCCTGGGGTATCACACGGTACGTCTTTAATCTCTGGTGACTCTTTAGTCGAATTATGCATGTAAGTCAGGTATGCCTTACATCCATGTTGAACAAGCTTACGAGCTTCCATCATTGAACACACTATGGGTTTACAACTCTTCTCTCCATAGATAGTAACATGTTTCCCACGCGGAGATGTTAGTTGTATCTCCTTACGGTAGCATATTACTTTTGCGTGATGTCAAGATAACCAATCCATCCCGATTACCACTTGGAATTCTCCCATCGACATGGGAATCAAATCGATGAAGTATTCTTCACTGTCAATGCTCAATTTGCAATCCCGGCACATATCACAAACAATGAAACTTTTATTATTACATATTTCTACTTCTAGAGGCGTAGGTAATTTCGTTAATGTCAATGTAGGGTGTTGAATAAATCGATGTGAAAAAAAGGATCTATTCGCACCCGTATCAAATAAAATTCGCGCTAGAATTAAATTTACAATAAATGTACCTGAAACCACATCGGGTTCAACTTTGCCCTCTGCAGCCGTTATGTGGAATGACCTTGCCCTTGACTTTGGGGTTTCAGACTTCGTGTCAATTGTTTCTTTGTTTCCAACCAACTCCGGGCACTCGAACTTCTTATGTCCCGGTTTGTAGCATTTATAGCACACTGACACTTTTCCCGGGCAATTAGAAGCCACGTGTCCCACTTTCCCACAAGTAGGACATGGTTTGTTCTTGAAATAGCATTCGCCCCGATGAGCTTTCCCACATATCTTGCATTGAGGTGACCCCCCTTCAGTGTTTCCTTTCTTCGGAATTTCGTTCGGCTTTTGCTTCTTTATGGGGCTTGGATTCACATCCAACGCCCTCCTTTCGTCTGTTTCAATTTGTTTCTTCAACTCAATCTTCCTTTCTTGTGCGGAATTTACGATTTCCGTAAGATGTCCGTATTTCGAGGGAGTCATAAACTCCCGATACTCAGCACTTCACATGTTGTAAAAATAGTAGATCTTCTACTCTTCTGTTTGAACCAGCTCATCACAAAATCTGAGCTTGTCTAGGAACACTCCTGTGATCTTGTCTATCAACTCGCCCTTTTGCCTTAACTGAATGAACTCTTCTTTGATCTTGTTGATCACGACTTTTGAGCTGTGGTGTCTAAGGAACGGTACTTTGAATTCCTCCCATGTCATAGTCCTCGTGGCCTCGATTCCTTGTTCCTTTTTAAGATTATCCCACCAATCTTTTTCTTGACCTTTTAATTGACCGGTCCCGTATGCCACGAAGTCGGTCTCATCACAATGGGTTCTCTAAAAAACCCCTTCTATGTTGCTAATCCATCGTTGACAAACGATCAGATCAACTTTGCCATTATAGATTAGGGGTTTATATGCCATAAACTTATTATATGGACATGCTTTCGCTTTCCCCTTGTCTCTTTCTTGCGTGAGACTTTCCTTCAGTTCATCTATCTTTTCTTTTACCACCAATAAGATCGTGGTTTGTAGTCTATCGATGAATTGTGGTAGACTAGCTTCTAGAGCTTTTTCGACCTCTTCGGAAATCTTTTCTTGCATCTCTTCAGTTAGGTGAGATGTTGTATCACCTCCGGTTGCAGCAGACATTTCTTTAACTGAAATGTCCACAATAGTCGGTTAATAACTTATTCAATTTATTTCCATTCCATTACATGGAAATTTATACTCATCACTGATGTGATTAAAATACAACATATAAATTATGTCAAATACGGCGTGAAAGCAACCCTTTTTTAGTACTAATGTTGGAAAAAGCTCATTGATGTGTGTAAAATGCAACAAATAAATTCTATCAATTGAGGCATAAAACTAACCCTTTTAGTACTAATGTTGGAAAAAGTGTGCTTTTTTCTTCCTTTTGTATTTTCAGGATTAAATGAGCGTAAATGAACAAAAGGAGCAAATATGCAGCAAAATCTAACATAATTACAAGAAAAGGAACAAACGTGGCATGCCCGACCCCTCGACAGCATCTTCCCAAGCAAAAACAACTGAACAAAAGGCTGACCACGGCCCCATGCCCAGCGGACACGGGGGCGTGGCCAAGGGTCTGCAGAAAGGACAATGCTATAGAAGCTTCTATTCCCGACACGGGGGCGTGCCCAGCTTAACACGGCCGTGGTCAACGCTAAGATTCGCAGAAACCAAGCAAATCTTGATAGTACAGATACGCTTCTGAACACGGGGCCGTGCCCAGCGGACACGGGGGCGTGTGGAGCTAATGCAGACAAATTGCAATTAATGAAGAAAGAGAAAGTGGATGGACACGGGGCCGTGTCCAGACTTCTGTGCAGGCTATAAATAGAGGTGCTTGGTTCACTTCAAAGGCATCCCTTGGCAAACCACCTCTCTTACACTTCACCCACACTCCACCACCAGTACAACCCACATCCACCACCATCATCCATCATCCATCATAGAGTGTGTGTAGTAGTCTCGGGATCCAAGATTGATAGTAAGAGTTCTTGACAATCAAAGGCCATGTTTGCCTAAGTCTCTTACATCACTTGGTGAAGACAAGCATTTAGTGTAATACTTTTGATTTTTAATCTTTTCGCACTTTTTATTTGGTATTGTATTAATGACTTTAATAACTAGTTTCTTATGTTGAAGGTGAAACTTCCTTATCATTTGTCCGTGGTGTCTTGGCGTTATTTAACTGTCTATATAAAATAAAAGATTTACACCATTCATATCTCTACGGTCTATATAGAGATATGTTGGCTACCTGGTCGGGGTTAAGGGAATGGTTTGGTAAAGTTCTTGCCTTGTTCAGTGTATAGATCCTACAAGGACCTGGGTCAAGCTTACTAGGACCTGCTTCAATACCCACTTGTATTGGATGGGGGGGGTGCGAATGGCTTGATCCCCTCATATGTAAACTACTATTAATACATTAACCCAGCTACTTGGGATTGTATCCCTGCTGACTCAAACCACTTAGCCGAGGGTAACATCACCTTCAAAAGAGGGGCCTACCACATTACGCATTAATAACTTAATTAATTATCTTTCAATATTCCGACCCTTTAGGATTGTATCCTTGCTGACTCAAACTACTGGGTTGAGGGTAACGTCACCTTCAAAAGAGGGGCCTACTACTATAACTAAGATAATCTCTTAAAAGGTGCAAAAGTGCGGAAATCATCAAAGGTTACACTAAAGGCGAGTCGGATCCAAGTGATTCATCTTGTCTATCTGTTTTTATTTTTCAGCATTTTTAGTTTTTATTTTCATGTTTTAAACTTTTCCTAAACTTTTGATTTGATTAGACGTTGAGGATAAACCGGTACTAAAAGCTCTTGTGTCCTTGGACGACCTCGGTATCTTACCAACGCTATACTACGCTCACGATGGGTGCACTTGCCGATATGTGTGTTTAGTGTTAGTAAAATATCGTGTTTTATAAATTTAAAACTTGACTAAAGTGTTAAAAAGGGCTTAAAATATAACTAAAAATATATTCACACCGACACACATCAAGTTTTTTTTGGCGTCGTTGCCGGGGACACAAGGATTTTAAGAAAGTTAGGAATCAACGGCCTAATCATTTTTCTTATTTTTCTGTTTTTTTAGGATTTTTTCTTAATTTTTCAGTTTCTACAGAACTCAGCACGGGGTCGTGCCTGGTCGGACACGGCCCGTGCCCAGCATCGTTACTGGCAGTTTTTATTTTCCAAGTTACAGAAAGTTGAGCACGGGCCATGTTGGTGCAGCACGGGGCCGTCTTGAACTCCCCAGTAACAGGGATCTGGAAAAAAATCACTGTAACTCCGACCACGGGGCCGTGGTGAAATTTCTGACCTACAATCTTTTTGTTTTTATCGCAGGACTTGGAACCCAGGCGTCGCACCTGAACATCCTACGCAGTGCATGAGCTCCAGTTCCAATAAAGATATAAAAGAACCTCCAGACGAACCCGAACGCTTTCTAAGTAAAAGACTTAAAGCTAAAAACCAAGAGAAAGTTTCGGGGGACCCACTTCTAATGGCGGACCAACGTACCCTAATGGATTACCTACGGTCTACGGTAGGTAATCTCGGCGCCGCTATCAATGCACCGAATGTCGATGCCAACAACTTCAAACTTCGGCCGCATTTGATGCAAATGCTCCAAAACTCCGCAACCTTCCACGGGCTTGCGGACGAAGATCCCCATTTACATATTACCAACTTTTTGGAAATATGTGATACTTTTCGGATCAACGGAGCATCTAATGACGTCATCCGCCTCCGAATGTTTCCATTTTCATTAAAAGATCGAGCTAAGGCTTGGCTTAACACCCTCCTAGTTGGTTCGGCAAACACCTGGGATGAACTAGCCCAAAATTTTATGTATAAGTATTTCCCTCCTGTTAAAACGACTAAATTAATGACTGAAATTAATACATACTCATAAGAGGATGGGGAATCCTTATATGAAACTTGGGAAAGGTTCAAGGAGCTACTAAGAAAATGTCCTCATCATGGTCTTGCGGCATGGGTTGTTGCCACACACAAGACAAACACTTAACTCTAGCTCCGGGGGACTTCCAGGTAATCGTCATCCAAATGCAATTTACAATCAGATTGAGGAAATTGCTCAAACCAATTTTCAGTGGCACACTCCCCGAGGCACAAAATCTATTGCCTCGGGCGCCCATAAGGTTGACGAAAGCACCTCTTTGCAAGCCTAAATCGAGGCCCTCTCTTCAAAAATCAAAAAGTTAGAAATGGCAAAAACGGCCTCGGTTATGGCTTGTGAAGGGTGTGGTGGGCCACATGAAAAATTGGAGTTGTATGAAAGAAATGGATAATCATACAGAAATGGTAAACTACATTGATAATAGACCTAGGTCGTCAGGTCCTCCAACGGGTACCTACAACTAAGGATGGCGTAACCACCCTAACCTTGGTCGGAGAGAACCCGGCAATAGTAGTAACCAACAAAATCAAAACCAACGAACAAACTTTCAACAAACAAGAAACGAGTCACAAAGTTTCTCTCAACAACAAGGGGGGCCGAGAGAGGCTTGAAGATAATATCTCTCGCCTCATCTCCGACACCGACAAGAAAAACTCGGATTAATTTCAACAACTGGAATCGAACTTTAGAAATCAACAAGCTAGTATTCAAAACATTGAAAAACAATTAAATCAACTAGCTCAAAATTTCTCCGAGAGACCACAAGGCGCGTTACCCAGCAATACCGAAACCAACTCGAAGGCGCAAGTACATCTCATCACATTGAGAAACCGTACCGTAGGTCCCGAGGAGGCTCTGATACCTCCAACCGAAAAAAGCCCGTCTAACCAAACCGCAACTATACCAACGCCCCAAAAAGAGACGACTCCTCCCCCAAATCAAGAGCCTACCAAGAATCCTCCGGTACCTTACCCCGGTCGGTTACTTCGCCAAAAGACCGATGAGCAATTCACAAAACTCGTAAATCTACGAAAACTATTGCATGTCAATATTCCATTTGTAGAAGTCCTAACCCAAATGCCTAAATATTCAAAATTTATGAGAGACTTTCTCACTCACAAAAGAAAAATTGAATCATTGTAATTAGTTAATTTAAGTGAAGAATGCTCCGTCTTACTACTCAACAAACTCCCGCAAAAGAAGATCGATCCCGGAAGCTTCACCATTTCTTGTTCGATTGGGGGATCACCCATACGCAATGCGCTAGCCGATCTTGGGGCTAGCATCAACCTCATGCCCGCATCAATGTTCGACCGACTCGGACTAGGGAAAACAAGCCCTATAAAAATGAGCATACAACTCGGCGATAGGTCCATTAAAAATCCACAAGGTGTCGCCGAAAATCTATTGGTAAAAGTCGGAGACTTTGTCTTCCCGGCCAACTTTGTCATACTAGATATAGAGGAAGATACCGAAGTACCACTCATCTTAGGAAGACCATTCCTGGCCACGGCCTACGCAATGGTAGACATGAACGGTGGGACACTAACATTGAGGGTTAGGGACAAGGAGATGAAGTTTGGGGTTGGGAAAAGAGTAGAAGATGATGACCCGGTCAACTACATGAAGGTCATAGACTCAAGTTTGGATGATGCTCTCCGACGGTGCAACATGGGATGCAAACCATCCCACTTGGGTAACATATGACCGGCTTTGGGTCTAGCCAAGGACCCATATAAACGTGACGCACCACAGAGGCATTCCACGGAACTATCCTTAGTTTAGCTTAGATTAACTTTTATGCTTTCTAGTTTAGTTTTAATTTTCAGGAATAAAACACACTCGGAATGGTGGAGGTTACTAAGGGAAACTTGAACCCACACCCCATACACAAAAACAGAGCCACCCGACAATTTTTCTTCATTACAGCAGGTTCAGCACGGGGTCGTGCTCAGCCTACACGCCCCATGCCCAATGATCTGCAGAAAATGCCCTGTTCAAGTAACTGGACACGGGGCCATGTTCACTGTCACACCCCGACCACGTAGAACATACAAAACGTGGCGGAAACGTCGGGGAGTGTTGTAACAGAATCAGTTGTTTCAAATCCATGGCAATTAAAGTTTCGTTTCATTAATCAAACATGAAAGTTTACATTTCTTTAAACAAGAACCAAAGAATACATAACACAATTTAACTAGTTCATGTCTCGTTTTAAGTCACTAAGGCACAGGTCCGCCTAAGTATGTCTTGATAAGTCCTATGCATCATCTCCTGAAAACACATGTGAAAATAGGTACGTCAGCATAAAAATGCCTGTGAGATACATTGGTTTTGTGAAAACGGAATTCATGACTTGAGTTTGAGAAAATGTTTAGTCATGAACCTCGTATTTTGCTTTGTCTTGCAAATCATTTGAAAAACGGTAAGATCAAATGATATGTATAAATAAGAGAACAATGCATGGTTAACTGAATAACCATGTAAAAAGAGTTTGTATAAGATATGTTGTTTGTAAATCAATGTCTTGTGAAAAAGCGTGTTATTTGTATAAAATGTTCTATGTCTCAAATTGAAATGATTTAAATAACGCTACGATATGTAATACCATACAAACACTTATATATAGGAAGTACCAGCGGCGTATCCACCATGCTTGTATCATATTACACACGCCTCGTTACTTAATCACTTACTCAAACCAAACCATCAAGATGAAATGTTTAACAACGGTAGAAATGTTCATGTATAGTCAAATGTCTATTGTCAAATGTAATTCATGTCAACGGATACAACTGGTTTACATGGTTCAATGGTTACAGACGGTTCATGAAATCAAAGGGGTAAGACGGTTCACATAGTCAAATGGTTACAACGGTTCAAAATGTAGTGTAATGTGTTCATATGCTGGATGAGCATATGCAACAGATATGCAATGTGAAATAATGTACTACGTATGCACACAATGGGCGTACGTAGCATGAAATGTATTGTGGAGTACAACGGTTCAAAATGTAGTATAATGTGTTCATATGCTGGATGAGCATATGCAACAGATATGCAATGTGAAACAATGTACTACGTATGCACACAATGGGCGTACGTAGCATGAAATGTATCAATCATGTACTATATATGTACTATCGAACATAGCAGTATATGATGTGAAAACCGGAAAGCATGAAAGTAGCAAGTAGGCACATGTGTTTCACCCCAAAACAGTTTGGAAAACAGTAAAAGAGGGGTTCAATGTACTCACCTGAGATTGCTTTGGAGTTCTTGTATAATGACCAGATAATGCTAAAGATCACGGGATATCAAACGGCACCTAATAGGTAGCTATGTTAATATACCGGACCAAATCGGAAGGATCGGACAGTACGCGGGTTCGAAAACCAAACGAGTATGGAGACTCGTGTAATATGGTTTAACAAAGCCTACATACTAAAATGAAACTTAACCTAAGTGCTTACGGTCCATCACGACCCGTTTAGGTAGCTTATGCTACCTTACGCGTCGTTCGCGTAGAACGCGTCTGGAACGCCTAACATCGTGACCACAAGGTATAACCTCGGAAGGTTATAGCTATGGTCACCTAATGTGTTTGGTCAGGTCCTAATGACCGACCAAATGGGTCGGGTTCGAAAGTATAAGCGATGGTTTAGATCGCTTACCTTACGACCCTATATAAGCACTAAACTAAAAGTGACGAGCTAAGCATGTTAGAACATGCTTAACTAAGTTTGAAAACAGGTTTGACATCAAAACAAACGGCTTTGATGCTCACGAGTAGTTTGGTTACAAAATATGCAAGAATGCACATTCTGGCCGAAACTACGACTCGTCACTGAGCCTAGATAACGGGGTAATCAGTAGGTATGGTCACTACGGACCATAACCATCGTGATCACGCTCACGTTATGAAGTTCCATGAACTTCGCATCGACCATAAGCTGGTCAATGCAGAAAGTCAACAAAACGTTGAATTTCGGACTCGAAAAGCGAATAAAAGAGCGAAAGAAGACTTACGGAGGGTCCCCGAGTGCTAATCTAGATCAAATAGCTCAGGTATGAAACAATGGTTTCAACTTAGAGCTTCAAGATCAGATTGTTGAGATTTTTACACTAAGGGGGGGGGTATTTATAGGAAAAGTGGAACCGTTAGGATCGTTTTATCGAATATCGTGCCTTGATCTCGTGCGTACATGTGTCCAGGGGTTAAATTCACTGAACTTGGCTCTTGGCCCTTCATTGGGTGAAAAGGCATCGCCTCTTGATCGAACGAAAGGCCAGATTCTGCATTTAATGCAAAATCTTTCTGTCAGACATCCTCACGCGGCCCGCATCAGGATATGCAAAAACTCAGGCGGGCCGCCTGAGCCCGTCTGATCTGCACATACTTTGAAAAATGACAGTTTTGGTCCCTGTTGCGTGTTTAAGCCATTTCCGACACTTCTAAGGCCCGTAAAGCCAACTTTAAGGCCCTAAAATGATGCCTAAACATTGTGGACATGAAACATGCTCAAAAATGTGTCGGATGTTGGTTCGTTTGGCCGTACGATCGCGGTGTTCGCTTAATTACGACGGAATGCGCATAAGTGTGAAAGACGATCCAAATGACGCGACGAATGGATTTTTCTCATGCCAAACACTAAGGCATAATATAAGGATGCTTACATAAATTTTTGGATGTCCGAATGTATTCAGAACGTAAGTTATGCGCGAAAGTGCAAACTTGTGCACTTTTTGACACTTTTAGTCCCTGAATGACCCAGAAGTTTATTTTAGCATACCAAACCCCTCAAAGCCTATTTCTAAGCCATGTAAAGGATATTTATGGTATGTTTAACTTATGGACATGTTCCGGAATGTTCGTTGTAATTCAGATTGGCATACTTTCGCAGTTTGTCAAGTTTAGTCCCTGTAAGCGAATTAACTTGTTTTTGCTATACCAAAGCCTTCAAAACTTATTTCTAAGTTATGTAAAGGTTATTTAAGGTACGTTGAGTGTATGTTGATGTTCCGGAGTATTTGTCGCAATAAACTGAGTACGTTTACGCACCAGTTTGCGTATAATGCTCCAGAAAGCGATGTAGAGTTTGAATTTGAACAATAATTGATATGTGCAAAACATACACATATTTATACAAGATCCCAAGTATGAAATACAATATTTCATCGGCTTGGTACTTGTTTGATGGTCGCGGTGACACAGGTGTCACAGTCTCCCCTACTTTAGGAAATTTCGTCCCGAAATTTATTCGTAGGAGTCTTTTTGTGAATTTGCCAAATAACCACCAATGATATGTAAGGCAATATCTTGTCATTTCCTTAACGGTCATTCTTCCGAAACGAAAATGAACAGACGGGTCATTTTCAATGGTTGCTTCATCAAAATTGGAAATGAAGGATTACACAACGGATATTCATTTCCTCAACGGAAAATCTTCAGAAACGAAAATGAACAAACGGGGTCATCTTCAACGGTTGCTTCCTCAGAGTTGGAAATGAAGTATTACACAACGGATATTCATTTCCTCAACGGATAATCTTCAGAAACGAAAATGAACAAACGGGGTCATCTTCAACGGTTGCTTCCTCAGAGTTGGAAATGAAGTATTACACAACGGATATTCATTTCCTCAACGGATAATCTTCAGAAACGAAAATGAACTAACGGAGTCATCTTCAACGGTTGCTTCCTCAGAGTTGGAAATGAAGGATTACACAACGGATATTCATTTCCTCAACGGATAAATCTTCAGAAACGAAAATGAGCTAACGGAGTCATCTTCAACGGTTGCTTCCCCAGAGTTGGAAATGAAGGATTACACAACGGATATTCATTTCCTCAACGGATAATCTTCAGAAACGAAAATGAACAAACGGGGTCATCTTCAACGGGTATTCTTCAGATTTGGAAATGAAGGATAAACGGATATTCATTTCCTCAACGGATAAATCTTCAGAACGAAAATGAACAAACGGGGTCATTTTCCTCGACGGGTATTCTTCAGATTTGGAAATGAAGGATAAACGGATATTCATTTCCTCAACGGATATTCTTCAGAAGCGAAAAATGAATAGCTAGTTCATTTTTCCTCAACGGATGCTTCATCAGAATTGGAAATGAATAGGGTTATCTCTAGACACATGACAGAACTTGCTGTGATTTCTGTGCACTAAATTCCATAATTATGTATGCATCCATAATTACGTAATCCCTTGCACAGTCCGCACAGTTTGTTTTGTAATGTTTTGGGGAAGGATATCAAACTTGTGACGAGGGTGACTAGACTTCCATCGGTTCCTTTTAATTAGATCGACAGGGGGTCCTCTTGGTTAGGCCACCAAGGAGTCCTTTCAGCTATATCATCACATGATATCCCTAACTAGATTTTTGGATGAATCTGTTTAGCTAGACCACTCAAGGGGTCTAATTATGAAGTAGTACTTTATAATCCGAGGGACTTAACTATAACATAGAAGTCCATTGAGGATTTTAAGTAATACCTTTGGGCATCCTACTATGAATCTCTTGTACACGGATATGTAAGATTCTACGAAGATTTGGATAACATAATTTGGATCACACAACAATACATAAGGAAACACATAAGCACATGGTCACATAATTGTTTAATTTGATCATAATTTGTTATTAACTTGTTATCGATTGAATACGGATATGGAAACCTGTCGACGGATCTCAAGGTTCACTGGAATCTATCTGAGAAGATAGAAAGATCTCCCAAAATTCGATTTTTGATTACAAGGAATCACCACATTCGAATGAAGGTATACAACAATTAAAGACTTACGGGAAATTCCTAGGTACCCTATTAAGGATTTATAGTGGTACCTTGGGTATTCGTCTTGTGTTGTAACATGCGCCTTGTACTTCGTTTCCTTAGAATAAACGGGTACTTAGGAATTCCGTGGAAGACGCAAGCGATTATAGAATGGGAGAATTTTGGGGGTAGTTTGTTCTTCAAGGAATACGGTTCCTTGATTGTCGGTATTGCAAGGGATATGTCGTTTATACATGCAACCATAGAAATACATTGCAATGTAAATGAAAGATTTATTTATAAACAACGATATCAACTGTTCCTTGGATCTTGACAACAAAAGAAACTTAATACATAAGACATGATTATTTCTAAACGATGTTGTCTTCTAGTCAGTCGGGTGATCATCCTTGTGCTGGATTTGCATTAGCAAGCTTTGGGCAATTTCTTCGGAAATGACCCATCTCGCCACAGTTGAAACAAGAACCTGGTAGGAAACGACCTTGAGCGGGATTGTTGCCAGCTTGGTTTGGTGCAGCTGCAGCTGGGCAGATTCTTGTTGTATGGCCTATGAGTCCACAAGTTTGGCATTTGCGGCACTGTACATTAGCGTGATGATGGAGGCTACATTGGTGGCACAAGGGTGCAGTTCCATTGTATGGTTTTCTAGCAGGGGGTTGAGCTGGTTGGTTGGGGACGGCTTGACCATTGTGAGCGACCACGGCGAAGTTCTGAGAAGCCTTTCGCTTCCTTGACTTCTTAGGAGATTCAGTCTGTTCATCCATGGTCTTTGATTCCTCGATTGGGTTCGATTCCCCGGCCGATTTCTTGTCACCTTTTCGAAAAAGTTTATGCTTTCTGATCTGCGATTCAGTCAAGGTTGCAGATAGCTCAATGGCCTGGCGGAGTGTGGTAGGGTTGCTACTAGTGACAATGTCTTGTACCGAGTCAGGCAGGCCGTCGATGTACCTTTCGATAGCCTTGTCGAGTGGGGCGACCATAGTCGGGCAAAGTAGACTCAACTCCTCAAACCTATCAGTATATGCCCTGTGTTCGCCACTATCTTGTTTCAAATCATCAAACTCCTTCTCCAACGCTCGTTGTTCATGACGAGGACAAAACTCTCTCATCATAAGTGCTCTCAGTTCAGCCCATGTTTGTGCTAGAGCAACATCTGCACCACGGTCTCTCATTACCCCGTTCCACCATGTAAGAGCC
Organism: Helianthus annuus; assembly: GCF_002127325.2. NCBI lineage: Eukaryota > Viridiplantae > Streptophyta > Magnoliopsida > Asterales > Asteraceae > Helianthus > Helianthus annuus. The sequence continues at coordinate 100,847,307 of NC_035438.2, read as the reverse complement.
CTCTTCTGAAACACACTCGAAGAAAACTCGACCTTGCGATTTTCCGGACACTGCACGTGGCGAAAGGTATTCTCGATGCTCTCGAACCATTGGAGAAGCCCAGTTGCTCCCTCAGAACCACTAAACTTGAGTGGTTTAGCCGAGTTAAAGTTCTTGAAATTGCATGTACCATTGTTGTTGTTGTTGTTGGCTTGGTTCCATTGAGCAAAGAGATTTGGGAATTGAGCAGCCATCTGCTGCGCAATAATTTCTGCCAGCTCGGCAGTTGCTATCTGGTGTTCGCGTCGAGGAGGCATTCTAAAAGAGGAAAACATGAAAGGAAACAAATAAAATGGTATTGGGTAAGAATAGGATGTTACAATCACTGACCATAATCACGGTTGATGGTCACTTGTTTGAATCATGAAGCACACAAACAACACCAGGGCTGAATCAAAGCAAATAGATCCTCATAGTGTATCGCGAAGACATGCTCGCCTATAAGTGGACACTCACCCCAAGAGTTCCCAGGTAAGAGTGACTGGTCCGATTATGCGGATTTGTATGAACACTCTAACCTTAGACAGAAAACCCAGGGTACAGGCATTCACCCTTCCAGTTCGCACGTGTTCACACTATTTAGGACCCAAAACTTTGACGGGAGTTTTGAAAATTCAAAGGGGTTCAAAACCTTATAACAAAGGGTTTAAAACCTTACAATAGAGGGTTCAAAACCTAGTAATCAATCATCCTAGAACAGATGATTAGCTTTCAAGGCGGTTTTGAAATTTATGTTCTTGTTGTGGTCGTCGCCTAAGGGTAGTTGACGGTATTGTTTTGTGACTAAACGCAAGTAAACTCGCGTTAGGTTCCTAGGAAGGTTATAGACTAGGTCAAAGCATTACTAATAACCTAATTCCCTATAACCATTGGCTCTGATACCATCTTTTCTGTCACACCCCGACCACGTAGAACATACAAAACGTGGCGGAAACGTCGGGGAGTGTTGTAACAGAATCAGTTGTTTCAAATCCATGGCAATTAAAGTTTCGTTTCATTAATCAAACATGAAAGTTTACATTTCTTTAAACAAGAACCAAAGAATACATAACACAATTTAACTAGTTCCTGTCTCGTTTTAAGTCACTAAGGCACAGGTCCGCCTAAGTATGTCTTGATAAGTCCTATGCATCATCTCCTGAAAACACATGTGAAAATAGGTACGTCAGCATAAAAATGCCTGTGAGATACATTGGTTTTGTGAAAACGGAATTCATGACTTGAGTTTGAGAAAATGTTTAGTCATGAACCTCGTATTTTGCTTTGTCTTGCAAATCATTTGAAAAACGGTAAGATCAAATGATATGTATAAATAAGAGAACAATGCATGGTTAACTGAATAACCATGTAAAAAGAGTTTGTATAAGATATGTTGTTTGTAAATCAATGCCTTGTGAAAAGCGTGTTATTTGTATAAAATGTTCTATGTCTCAAATTGAAATGATTTAAATAACGCTACGATATGTAATACCATACAAACACTTATATATAGGAAGTACCAGCGGCGTATCCACCATGCTTGTATCATATTACACACGCCTCGTTACTTAATCACTTACTCAAACCAAACCATCAAGATGAAATGTTTAACAACGGTAGAAATGTTCATGTATAGTCAAATGTCTATTGTCAAATGTAATTCATGTCAACGGATACAACTGGTTTACATGGTTCAATGGTTACAGACGGTTCATGAAATCAAAGGGGTAAGACGGTTCACATAGTCAAATGGTTACAACGGTTCAAAATGTAGTGTAATGTGTTCATATGCTGGATGAGCATATGCAACGGATATGCAATGTGAAATAATGTACTACGTATGCACACAATGGGCGTACGTAGCATGAAATGTATTGTGGAGTACAACGGTTCAAAATGTAGTATAATGTGTTCATATGCTGGATGAGCATATGCAACAGATATGCAATGTGAAACAATGTACTACGTATGCACACAATGGGCGTACGTAGCATGAAATGTATCAATCATGTACTATATATGTACTATCGAACATAGCAGTATATGATGTGAAAACCGGAAAGCATGAAAGTAGCAAGTAGGCACATGTGTTTCACCCCAAAACAGTTTGGAAAACAGTAAAAGAGGGGTTCAATGTACTCACCTGAGATTGCTTTGGAGTTCTTGTATAATGACCAGATAATGCTAAAGATCACGGGATATCAAACGGCACCTAATAGGTAGCTATGTTAATATACCGGACCAAATCAGAAGGATCGGACAGTACGCGGGTTCGAAAACCAAACGAGTATGGAGACTCGTGTAATATGGTTTAACAAAGCCTACATACTAAAATGAAACTTAACCTAAGTGCTTACGGTCCATCACGACCCGTTTAGGTAGCTTATGCTACCTTACGCGTCGTTCGCGTAGAACGCGTCTGGAACGCCTAACATCGTGACCACAAGGTATAACCTCGGAAGGTTATAGCTATGGTCACCTAATGTGTTTGGTCAGGTCCTAATGACCGACCAAATGGGTCGGGTTCGAAAGTATAAGCGATGGTTTAGATCGCTTACCTTACGACCCTATATAAGCACTAAACTAAAAGTGACGAGCTAAGCATGTTAGAACATGCTTAACTAAGTTTGAAAACAGGTTTGACATCAAAACAAACGGCTTTGATGCTCACGAGTAGTTTGGTTACAAAATATGCAAGAATGCACATTCTGGCCGAAACTACGACTCGTCACTGAGCCTAGATAACGGGGTAATCAGTAGGTATGGTCACTACGGACCATAACCATCGTGATCACGCTCACGTTATGAAGTTCCATGAACTTCGCATCGACCATAAGCTGGTCAATGCAGAAAGTCAACAAAACGTTGACTTTCGGACTCGAAAAGCGAATAAAAGAGCGAAAGAAGACTTACGGAGGGTCCCCGAGTGCTAATCTAGATCAAATAGCTCAGGTATGAAACAATGGTTTCAACTTAGAGCTTCAAGATCAGATTGTTGAGATTTTTACACTAAGGGGGGGGTATTTATAGGAAAAGTGGAACCGTTAGGATCGTTTTATCGAATATCGTGCCTTGATCTCGTGCGTACATGTGTCCAGGGGTTAAATTCACTGAACTTGGCTCTTGGCCCTTCATTGGGTGAAAAGGCATCGCCTCTTGATCGAACGAAAGGCCAGATTCTGCATTTAATGCAAAATCTTTCTGTCAGACATCCTCACGCGGCCCGCATCAGGATATGCAAAAACTCAGGCGGGCCGCCTGAGCCCGTCTGATCTGCACATACTTTGAAAAATGACAGTTTTGGTCCCTGTTGCGTGTTTAAGCCATTTCCGACACTTCTAAGGCCCGTAAAGCCAACTTTAAGGCCCTAAAATGATGCCTAAATATTGTGGACATGAAACATGCTCAAAAATGTGTCGGATGTTGGTTCGTTTGGCCGTACGATCGCGGTGTTCGCTTAATTACGACGGAATGCGCATAAGTGTGAAAGACGATCCAAATGACGCGACGAATGGATTTTTCTCATGCCAAACACTAAGGCATAATATAAGGATGATTACATAAATTTTTGGATGTCCGGATGTATTCAGAACGTAAGTTATGCGCGAAAGTGCAAACTTGTGCACTTTTTGACACTTTTAGTCCCTGAATGACCCAGAAGTTTATTTTAGCATACCAAACCCCTCAAAGCCTATTTCTAAGCCATGTAAAGGATATTTATGGTATGTTTAACTTATGGACATGTTCCGGAATGTTCGTTGTAATTCAGATTGGCATACTTTCGCAGTTTGTCAAGTTTAGTCCCTGTAAGCGAATTAACTTGTTTTTGCTATACCAAAGCCTTCAAAACTTATTTCTAAGTTATGTAAAGGTTATTTAAGGTACGTTGAGTGTATGTTGATGTTCCGGAGTATTTGTCGCAATAAACTGAGTACGTTTACGCACCAATTTGCGTATAATGCTCCAGAAAGCGATGTAGAGTTTGAATTTGAACAATAATTGATATGTGCAAAACATACACATATTTATACAAGATCCCAAGTATGAAATACAATATTTCATCGGCTTGGTATTTGTTTGATGGTCGCGGTGACACAGGTGTCACAGTCTCCCCTACTTTAGGAAATTTCGTCCCGAAATTTATTCGTAGGAGTCTTTTTGTGAATTTGCCAAATAACCACCAATGATATGTAAGGCAATATCTTGTCATTTCCTTAACGGTCATTCTTCCGAAACGAAAATGAACAGACGGGTCATTTTCAATGGTTGCTTCATCAAAATTGGAAATGAAGGATTACACAACGGATATTCATTTCCTCAACGGAAAATCTTCAGAAACGAAAATGAACAAACGGGGTCATCTTCAACGGTTGCTTCCTCAGAGTTGGAAATGAAGTATTACACAACGGATATTCATTTCCTCAACGGATAATCTTCAGAAACGAAAATGAACAAACGGGGTCATCTTCAACGGTTGCTTCCTCAGAGTTGGAAATGAAGTATTACACAACGGATATTCATTTCCTCAACGGATAATCTTCAGAAACGAAAATGAACTAACGGAGTCATCTTCAACGGTTGCTTCCTCAGAGTTGGAAATGAAGGATTACACAACGGATATTCATTTCCTCAACGGATAAATCTTCAGAAACGAAAATGAGCTAACGGAGTCATCTTCAACGGTTGCTTCCCCAGAGTTGGAAATGAAGGATTACACAACGGATATTCATTTCCTCAACGGATAATCTTCAGAAACGAAAATGAACAAACGGGGTCATCTTCAACGGGTATTCTTCAGATTTGGAAATGAAGGATAAACGGATATTCATTTCCTCAACGGATAAATCTTCAGAACGAAAATGAACAAACGGGGTCATTTTCCTCGACGGGTATTCTTCAGATTTGGAAATGAAGGATAAACGGATATTCATTTCCTCAACGGATATTCTTCAGAAGCGAAAAATGAATAGCTAGTTCATTTTTCCTCAACGGATGCTTCATCAGAATTGGAAATGAATAGGGTTATCTCTAGACACATGACAGAACTTGCTGTGATTTCTGTGCACTAAATTCCATAATTATGTATGCATCCATAATTACGTAATCCCTTGCACAGTCCGCACAGTTTGTTTTGTAATGTTTTGGGGAAGGATATCAAACTTGTGACGAGGGTGACTAGACTTCCATCGGTTCCTTTTAATTAGATCGACAGGGGGTCCTCTTGGTTAGGCCACCAAGGAGTCCTTTCAGCTATATCATCACATGATATCCCTAACTAGATTTTTGGATGAATCTGTTTAGCTAGACCACTCAAGGGGTCTAATTATGAAGTAGTACTTTATAATCCGAGGGACTTAACTATAACATAGAAGTCCATTGAGGATTTTAAGTAATACCTTTGGGCATCCTACTATGAATCTCTTGTACACGGATATGTAAGATTCTACGAAGATTTGGATAACATAATTTGGATCACACAACAATACATAAGGAAACACATAAGCACATGGTCACATAATTGTTTAATTTGATCATAATTTGTTATTAACTTGTTATCGATTGAATACGGATATGGAAACCTGTCGACGGATCTCAAGGTTCACTGGAATCTATCTGAGAAGATAGAAAGATCTCCCAAAATTCGATTTTTGATTACAAGGAATCACCACATTCGAATGAAGGTATACAACAATTAAAGACTTACGGGAAATTCCTAGGTACCCTATTAAGGATTTATAGTGGTACCTTGGGTATTCGTCTTGTGTTGTAACCTGCGCCTTGTACTTCGTTTCCTTAGAATAAACGGGTACTTAGGAATTCCGTGGAAGACGCAAGCGATTATAGAATGGGAGAATTTTGGGGGTAGTTTGTTCTTCAAGGAATACGGTTCCTTGATTGTCGGTATTGCAAGGGATATGTCGTTTATACATGCAACCATAGAAATACATTGCAATGTAAATGAAAGATTTATTTATAAACAACGATATCAACTGTTCCTTGGATCTTGACAACAAAAGAAACTTAATACATAAGACATGATTATTTCTAAACGATGTTGTCTTCTAGTCAGTCGGGTGATCATCCTTGTGCTGGATTTGCATTAGCAAGCTTTGGGCAATTTCTTCGGAAATGACCCATCTCGCCACAGTTGAAACAAGAACCTGGTAGGAAACGACCTTGAGCGGGATTGTTGCCAGCTTGGTTTGGTGCAGCTGCAGCTGGGCAGATTCTTGTTGTATGGCCTATGAGTCCACAAGTTTGGCATTTGCGGCACTGTACATTAGCGTGATGATGGAGGCTACATTGGTGGCACAAGGGTGCAGTTCCATTGTATGGTTTTCTAGCAGGGGGTTGAGCTGGTTGGTTGGGGACGGCTTGACCATTGTGAGCGACCACGGCGAAGTTCTGAGAAGCCTTTCGCTTCCTTGACTTCTTAGGAGATTCAGTCTGTTCATCCATGGTCTTTGATTCCTCGATTGGGTTCGATTCCCCGGCCGATTTCTTGTCACCTTTTCGAAAAAGTTTATGCTTTCTGATCTGCGATTCAGTCAAGGTTGCAGATAGCTCAATGGCCTGGCGGAGTGTGGTAGGGTTGCTACCAGTGACAATGTCTTGTACCGAGTCAGGCAGGCCGTCGATGTACCTTTCGATAGCCTTGTCGAGTGGGGCGACCATAGTCGGGCAAAGTAGACTCAACTCCTCAAACCTATCAGTATATGCCCTGTGTTCGCCACTATCTTGTTTCAAATCATCAAACTCCTTCTCCAACGCTCGTTGTTCATGACGAGGACAAAACTCTCTCATCATAAGTGCTCTCAGTTCAGCCCATGTTTGTGCTAGAGCAACATCTGCACCACGGTCTCTCATTACCCCGTTCCACCATGTAAGAGCCCTCTTCTGAAACACACTCGAAGAAAACTCGACCTTGCGATTTTCCGGACACTGCACGTGGCGAAAGGTATTCTCGATGCTCTCGAACCATTGGAGAAGCCCAGTTGCTCCCTCAGAACCACTAAACTTGAGTGGTTTAGCCGAGTTAAAGTTCTTGAAATTGCATGTACCATTGTTGTTGTTGTTGTTGGCTTGGTTCCATTGAGCAAAGAGATTTGGGAATTGAGCAGCCATCTGCTGCGCAATAATTTCTGCCAGCTCGGCAGTTGCTATCTGGTGTTCGCGTCGAGGAGGCATTCTAAAAGAGGAAAACATGAAAGGAAACAAATAAAATGGTATTGGGTAAGAATAGGATGTTACACTCACTGACCATAATCACGGTTGATGGTCACTTGTTTGAATCATGAAGCAAACAAACAACACCAGGGCTGAATCAAAGCAAATAGATCCTCATAGTGTATCGCGAAGACATGCTCGCCTATAAGTGGACACTCACCCCAAGAGTTCCCAGGTAAGAGTGACTGGTCCGATTATGCGGATTTGTACGAACACTCTAACCTTAGACAGAAAACCCAGGGTACAGGCATTCACCCTTCCAGTTCGCACGTGTTCACACTATTTAGGACCCAAAACTTTGACGGGAGTTTTGAAAATTCAAAGGGGTTCAAAACCTTATAACAAAGGGTTTAAAACCTTACAATAGAGGGTTCAAAACCTAGTAATCAATCATCCTAGAACAGATGATTAGCTTTCAAGGCGGTTTTGAAATTTATGTTCTTGTTGTGGTCGTCGCCTAAGGGTAGTTGACGGTATTGTTTTGTGACTAAACGCAAGTAAACTCGCGTTAGGTTCCTAGGAAGGTTATAGACTAGGTCAAAGCATTACTAATAACCTAATTCCCTATAACCATTGGCTCTGATACCATCTTTTCTGTCACACCCCGACCACGTAGAACATACAAAACGTGGCGGAAACGTCGGGGAGTGTTGTAACAGAATCAGTTGTTTCAAATCCATGGCAATTAAAGTTTCGTTTCATTAATCAAACATGAAAGTTTACATTTCTTTAAACAAGAACCAAAGAATACATAACACAATTTAACTAGTTCCTGTCTCGTTTTAAGTCACTAAGGCACAGGTCCGCCTAAGTATGTCTTGATAAGTCCTATGCATCATCTCCTGAAAACACATGTGAAAATAGGTACGTCAGCATAAAAATGCCTGTGAGATACATTGGTTTTGTGAAAACGGAATTCATGACTTGAGTTTGAGAAAATGTTTAGTCATGAACCTCGTATTTTGCTTTGTCTTGCAAATCATTTGAAAAACGGTAAGATCAAATGATATGTATAAATAAGAGAACAATGCATGGTTAACTGAATAACCATGTAAAAAGAGTTTGTATAAGATATGTTGTTTGTAAATCAATGCCTTGTGAAAAGCGTGTTATTTGTATAAAATGTTCTATGTCTCAAATTGAAATGATTTAAATAACGCTACGATATGTAATACCATACAAACACTTATATATAGGAAGTACCAGCGGCGTATCCACCATGCTTGTATCATATTACACACGCCTCGTTACTTAATCACTTACTCAAACCAAACCATCAAGATGAAATGTTTAACAACGGTAGAAATGTTCATGTATAGTCAAATGTCTATTGTCAAATGTAATTCATGTCAACGGATACAACTGGTTTACATGGTTCAATGGTTACAGACGGTTCATGAAATCAAAGGGGTAAGACGGTTCACATAGTCAAATGGTTACAACGGTTCAAAATGTAGTGTAATGTGTTCATATGCTGGATGAGCATATGCAACAGATATGCAATGTGAAATAATGTACTACGTATGCACACAATGGGCGTACGTAGCATGAAATGTATTGTGGAGTACAACGGTTCAAAATGTAGTATAATGTGTTCATATGCTGGATGAGCATATGCAACAGATATGCAATGTGAAACAATGTACTACGTATGCACACAATGGGCGTACGTAGCATGAAATGTATCAATCATGTACTATATATGTACTATCGAACATAGCAGTATATGATGTGAAAACCGGAAAGCATGAAAGTAGCAAGTAGGCACATGTGTTTCACCCCAAAACAGTTTGGAAAACAGTAAAAGAGGGGTTCAATGTACTCACCTGAGATTGCTTTGGAGTTCTTGTATAATGACCAGATAATGCTAAAGATCACGGGATATCAAACGGCACCTAATAGGTAGCTATGTTAATATACCGGACCAAATCGGAAGGATCGGACAGTACGCGGGTTCGAAAACCAAACGAGTATGGAGACTCGTGTAATATGGTTTAACAAAGCCTACATACTAAAATGAAACTTAACCTAAGTGCTTACGGTCCATCACGACCCGTTTAGGTAGCTTATGCTACCTTACGCGTCGTTCGCGTAGAACGCGTCTGGAACGCCTAACATCGTGACCACAAGGTATAACCTCGGAAGGTTATAGCTATGGTCACCTAATGTGTTTGGTCAGGTCCTAATGACCGACCAAATGGGTCGGGTTCGAAAGTATAAGCGATGGTTTAGATCGCTTACCTTACGACCCTATATAAGCACTAAACTAAAAGTGACGAGCTAAGCATGTTAGAACATGCTTAACTAAGTTTGAAAACAGGTTTGACATCAAAACAAACGGCTTTGATGCTCACGAGTAGTTTGGTTACAAAATATGCAAGAATGCACATTCTGGCCGAAACTACGACTCGTCACTGAGCCTAGATAACGGGGTAATCAGTAGGTATGGTCACTACGGACCATAACCATCGTGATCACGCTCACGTTATGAAGTTCCATGAACTTCGCATCGACCATAAGCTGGTCAATGCAGAAAGTCAACAAAACGTTGAATTTCGGACTCGAAAAGCGAATAAAAGAGCGAAAGAAGACTTACGGAGGGTCCCCGAGTGCTAATCTAGATCAAATAGCTCAGGTATGAAACAATGGTTTCAACTTAGAGCTTCAAGATCAGATTGTTGAGATTTTTACACTAAGGGGGGGGGGTATTTATAGGAAAAGTGGAACCGTTAGGATCGTTTTATCGAATATCGTGCCTTGATCTCGTGCGTACATGTGTCCAGGGGTTAAATTCACTGAACTTGGCTCTTGGCCCTTCATTGGGTGAAAAGGCATCGCCTCTTGATCAAACGAAAGGCCAGATTCTGCATTTAATGCAAAATCTTTCTGTCAGACATCCTCACGCGGCCCGCATCAGGATATGCAAAAACTCAGGCGGGCCGCCTGAGCCCGTCTGATCTGCACATACTTTGAAAAATGACAGTTTTGGTCCCTGTTGCGTGTTTAAGCCATTTCCGACACTTCTAAGGCCCGTAAAGCCAACTTTAAGGCCCTAAAATGATGCCTAAACATTGTGGACATGAAACATGCTCAAAAATGTGTCGGATGTTGGTTCGTTTGGCCGTACGATCGCGGTGTTCGCTTAATTACGACGGAATGCGCATAAGTGTGAAAGACGATCCAAATGACGCGACGAATGGATTTTTCTCATGCCAAACACTAAGGCATAATATAAGGATGCTTACATAAATTTTTGGATGTCCGGATGTATTCAGAACGTAAGTTATGCGCGAAAGTGCAAACTTGTGCACTTTTTGACACTTTTAGTCCCTGAATGACCCAGAAGTTTATTTTAGCATACCAAACCCCTCAAAGCCTATTTCTAAGCCATGTAAAGGATATTTATGGTATGTTTAACTTATGGACATGTTCCGGAATGTTCGTTGTAATTCAGATTGGCATACTTTCGCAGTTTGTCAAGTTTAGTCCCTGTAAGCGAATTAACTTGTTTTTGCTATACCAAAGCCTTCAAAACTTATTTCTAAGTTATGTAAAGGTTATTTAAGGTACGTTGAGTGTATGTTGATGTTCCGGAGTATTTGTCGCAATAAACTGAGTACGTTTACGCACCAGTTTGCGTATAATGCTCCAGAAAGCGATGTAGAGTTTGAATTTGAACAATAACTGATATGTGCAAAACATACACATATTTATACAAGATCCCAAGTATGAAATACAATATTTCATCGGCTTGGTATTTGTTTGATGGTCGCGGTGACACAGGTGTCACATTCACTGAACACGCCCCCGTGCCCAGCCTTCTGTTACATTGTGATACTGGCAATCTGAACATGGGGCCGTGCCCGGATCAACACGGGCCCGTGTCCAGATGCCCAGTAACCTAAATTTTTATTTTTAAACACATTCAATCAACCTAAAAACTTATTTTTATGACACATTGAGGACAATGTGTAATTTAAGTGTGGGGGGGATGCTGTGACACCTGTGCCACCACGGCCATCAAACAAATACCAAATCAATGAAATAATGTATTTCATACTTGGGATTTGTATAAATATGTGTATCATTTGCACATATCAATTCTTGTTCGATTTCGAGCTCTAAGTCGCTTTCTGGAAAGTTATACGTGAACTGATACGTAAATGTAATCGGTTTAATGCAACAAACACTCCGGAATAGTGACATGGGCTTAACATACCTTAAATAACCTTTACATAACTTAGAAATAAGTTTTGGAAGGTTTGGTATGCCGAAATCAAGTTTATTCGCTTACAGGGACTAATTTCGACAAACTGTGAAAGTATGCCGATTCCTACTGTGATGAACATTCCAGAACTTGATCATAAGTTAAACATACCCTAAATATCCTTTACATAGCTTAGAAATAGTCTTTGAGGGGTTCGGTATGCTAAAATAAACTTTTTGGTCATTTAGGGACTAAAAGCGTCAAAAAGTGCATAAGTTTGCATTTTCGCGCATATCTTATGTTCTGAATACATCCTGACATTCAAAAATTTATGTAATCATTAAAATATTTTATTTTAGTGATTGGCATGATAAAATTCCATTCGTCGTGTAATTTGGATCGTTTTTCGCGTTCGTTCGTGTTTCGTCGTAATTAACCGAACAACGCAACCGTACGACCAAACGTACCGACATCCGAGATATTTTTGAGCATTTTTCATGTTCCCTGTACTTTAACTTCATTTTAGAGCCTTGTATGCTATGTACGACATTCTATGGTAATGTTACATAACAATCAGTCCTCACGTGAACTTCCAGGTAAAGTCCTTAAATTTCTTTTGTTGAAATTTCGACTTTTTGCATATAGTGAGTAGGTTTTCATACCTCTACTCCTCTTTATGGTCATTATGTCACAAGGGTTTCTTTCATAATAGCGAATACTCATTTGATTATTTCTTGACAAATTCGTATGTTGCACATGCGTTGTTTGTTACACATGCGGTTTCACTTCGAATGTTTATTTTATCAACATTCCATATATTATTTCGCTATATTCGATCTTTGCATTGTGATCTAGACTACCCGTATTATTGCAAAGTGTTGACTCCTTGGTATCGAGTCAACAAATTTCATGGAAAACTCCTTTTCCTTTTGGAATTACATACATGGTTTTCGTGATAACCATGTCAAAGCTTTCTTATTGATAGATGAATTCATTGTTGGATTATGTTTCAACCAAGTCAACTGATTGAACTTGCTAGTAAGATATATTCGATTCAAGATTCCATATGATGGATTGAGGCCATCATATTCGAAATAATCCCAATAAGCACTTCATTTGCTTTGAACCACAACAGGCTTGTTTGATCTTCGACTTCATTGAATCGTTTCCTTGATCACGATCACCTTGTGGTGACGTTCTCACAAATTTGAAGCTTGCGCTAATCTCATTAGCACACATCATGTACGAATTTAGTTATTTATTTATTTGTTTATTTATATTAAATCCGTTTGGCTGAATTATCATATTAAAGCAGTCATAGTACAATCATGTATTAAGATAATGGTACACAAGTTCATGTCATATTTCAGTGTACCTCTTAACTGTTCTTTCAGTATTGATCGGACATCTGGGGATATTCACTGCTTTCCATCTTCAATCGAAAAACATTATTCATCTGTTTCATTTTCAATTGAAAATCCTGTGAGGTTTGTTTGAAACAAATATTCAGATTTACTTCGTTGAACCTTTCATCTGATTTCAAACACGGTGAACTTGTTTGACCACCGCTATTACTGAATTGTTTTAATCACTACGACACCTTGTGGTGTCGGTATGAACTTGTAGCTTGGGCTAATCATAATCGAGCGTTTCATGCAAAACACAGGTGATACTTGTTTAATCACCGCTATTATTGAATTACTTCATTCACTATGACACCTTGTGGCGTCGGTGTAAACTTGTAGCTTGTGCTAACCATGATCAATCGTTTCATGTGAAACTATGTATACTTTTCGATTGATGCATCATTTAAGTAGTCTTAATGCAACTATGAATTAAGACAATGATACACCAGGTTCGGTTGTATTTCATTTCGGTGTATCCTTGCAACTCAACAATGTCAACACGTTGATTTTATCTTATTCATTTATTGGTTCAATAGTTGACAAATTATTTCATGATTCTATCTATTTGAGCTTGTTGATTCAAGTTTCAATCATACAACAACCAACGCAAGTTTCCGTTGGTAGAAAATTCGGTTGTTCCAAAATTGAATTGCATATTACGAACGTTCATTTGGAATTCTGTTGGTCGAGATTCCTCTTTTGATGGACCCCCGTAAACTTACTCACATTGGTGATAGTATCACTATGCTTCGTTCACTGGACATCGATTCTGGAACAAACTCAGCTGAACCGTTGGGTTCTTATTGATGCAAAATGTCTTTACACTCACGTAATCTAAATAAGTCTTTATTCGATTACACGGACATTCACTTTGGTATTTTTTTCGGACTTACCTACGAAACGACACAACTTTGAGGATATAACATCGTCTAAATTTCAAGGACGAAATTTCTGTAACAGGGGAGAATGTGACAACCGGTACTTAACACCTCTTAATTACGCAATTAACAAATGTTTAGGCGATAATAAATGGTGTTTAAGACATGAATCAACTCAATTAGGCTATTGGAATGCCTAGGAACGCTTATCTGACGTTACAGTGCGCGCATGGTGATTTTCGGGAAATTTGCTGAGCATTAAGCGAATACAAACTGACACCATACAAAATACTGACGATGCCGACAAATACGAATTTTGTACATATATTTTATATATATGAAATTGGTTTTGCGAGTTTATTGTGCTTCGAACGCCTCAAAACGCAAACGTGAATGAAAAAACGCGATAGTAAGAACGCATCGACAACGAAACGGAAACATCAAACACGTGTATTACCCACAAAATTTAATTTTTACGATATATTTAGCGTCGTAATCGAATTTTAATATCCGTGGACGAAAACGGATCGAAAAACGAATTAGAAACGACAAACGTAACGTTTTACGCAATTTAACGCACCGACGAACATACGCGACCAATAAACGAGTACCGACATGATTCTTAGAGTTTCAAGCCTCGTTAAATATTTTACAATAATTTATGACAATCGGGTTCGAAAATGGGCTCCCGGAACATTAACGGGCCGCTTAAAAACGCAAGGGATGGGCTTGTGGGCTTTGGGCCCAAGCCAACTAATAACCCTAAGTATATATAGCAAGTTATAAAAAAACTCGTTTCTCCTTTTATGTTCAGCCGGCACCCTGTGTTCCCTGCTCTCTCTCTCTCTCTCTCTCTCTCTCTCTCTCTTAAGAAACACCCCCCCACGCACCCACGCACACCCCATACACCACACCCTTTACCCTCACTCTCTACTCTTCTCTTGTGAAACACCGACGATCGGAGACCGGGATTTCGGGCCGGTTCCCTTCTTCTCCGACGAGCACACTCAAAATTCCCCAACCTCTTCTACATCTAAACCACCACACGGCCCTGGATTTTTTTGTCTCTCTCTCCCCGACGGACTACAACAGCAACCACACCACCACCACAGCGATGGCGCTGTGGTGGGTGGTGCAGTGTAACGATTCGAGCAAGAACAGGTGGAAGAGAGAGAAAGCGAGGAGAGATAGAGAGAGAATCAATAGGGCCAGTGTTGTCTCCCTTGACGGTTCCACGGCGACGTCACCACCATGCTTGTCGACGGTGATGGTGGTGGTTGACCAACTTCGGTAAGTGTATACTTTTATCATTGTATATTTTTTTATCCTTTTTCTTGTTCGGGTAAATATGTCGGTTCCTCACTGAGCTAATCCTACTTCTTTGTGGATTTTGGTAAATGCGATGTGCCTTGGGTGTTGATTATGGACGACTGTGGGCATGAAGCCGTCGCGCGGCGGCAGAGATGGTGGAGCTTGGTTTCGAGTAGAATTCAGTTCGGGTTTCACGGCAACTCGGTCCGGGTCAACTCATTTAAGTTGGGTCAACTCAGTCCTACCTAGTCAACTCGGTCAAACCCGAGTCGACTCAGTCAACTGAGTCAAAGGCAGTCAACAGGATGGCTCGGGTCCGTTTTAGGTGCGGTTCAATCAACACAATCAACGGTTAGTCAAAGGATGGTCAACGGAAGTCAACAACAATCAACATGCGACCCGGTAAAGTTATAATGACGCGAAAATTTTGTTTAGATTGATATAGATTTGGATTTTTAGTTAAACGCAAACCGAGCTCGAACCATCGTACTATAGTTTATACATTTAGTTACTTGTTACATTTTGGCGAATTTGAAAAAGTGATATATATATATATATATATGGTTTGTTAACAATTGTCGAGTTTTTGACAAAATAACGACAACTTGTGTTGTCGGGGTTATTCCAAAAACAGAGGAAACTCTGCCCGATTTTCGTAAAAATCCGAAATATGAAACGTATTGTATCTTAAAAACGACACCAATCGAAACCCAAGCTTTCTTACAAAATAAATATAAAAGTATATGTATTTTAGTGTCATTTTATAACTTACAAACTGAAATTATAATATTTCTACAACACGCTAGTTACAACTTAACGAAACCCGACGTTTTTATTAAAACATAATTATCTATATTCATTTGAACATCGATACTTTCGAGTACTTTCATAAAATAAATATAATTATTTATATTCATTTCAAACGTTGTTACGTCATGTACTCATTTCAATCATCGGAATTTGGAATTTATATTTCAAACGCGTAGTATTCGAAAATCATACAAAATAAATATAATTATGTATAATTATTTCGACCATTTAGAACCCGAATATTCCGATAAAATGAATATAGTTGTTCGTTTCAAACGTCAAGTTTTCAAATATATATGTATATATACTTACATACTTCCATCTTACGAAAACTACAAGGGTGTATTACTGTACAAGTTACGGCATTTCGAATACGCAACATTTTTACATATATGTATATATGTACATGAAGATATACTTCCGTGATACGAAAGCTACAACGAGGCTAACCCTTATATATTTACGTAATTCTATTCTTGACGACTTCGTATATATATATTTGGTTATATATACAAGTATATATTCTAAATCCTTCGGAAGCTAAGTCATTTCGAGACTTAGTTTCTATCCTGGTTAAATGGGATCAAATAACCATAGTTTGGTTATTTCAAACCAAGATATTAACACCTTTATAGAATCGTTTAGTTAACGATTCGGTAGAACTCGGACACGTAGTTTAGCTACGTTTAATTAAAAACTTATAATTATTCCTTGATTAGGAATGGTTTAGTTGCTCGCTAGTGAGTTCACATTCTTGGAACGACATTATGGAATCACACTAAGCTAGATTTGCACAGGAATATCAAGGTGAGTTCATAACCCCCACTTTTTATGGTTTTACATTTTATAAATGATTTCGGGGGTTGAAAGACATGCAAGTTTCACAAAAGCAAACAACATTTCAATGATTGAAAACTCAGATTTCTAAACCATGTTGCAAAGGAATTTCAACGAACTCGAATGGTTTACAAAAGATTTATACTAAACATGCCGGTTTTACAAAACACATGCGTATTTTCGAAACGTGCATGAGTTTCACGACTAGTGACGGGAAGGTCCTAGTTACTCAGGGACTAGGTTGTCCTACGTACAAATAAGAGGACGGGTTGGTCCTGCTTATAGACTCAAATGGGCAAGGCCCAATAACACGAATAACATGGGCTAGGCCCAATGACACGCCTGCAAGACGCGAAGACACAAGGACTGCATGATCCACTACTCACTAAGGGCCGTAGGGTCGCTGAAAACTGTACACTGAAGTCTTCGCTACTCATTGGAACTATAACCGCCTTGAGTAAGCGGTTTGGCGAGCCACTTTCTAGCATGGGGTGGATTATAGGCTCATGCGGGCATGTTGTCTTTGTCGTACGCGGACATTGACGGATATACAATTTTACAAACACAAGGTTTTCACATGACATGCCAAAGAAAATGATTTTGGTGAACAAAAAGATTTGTTTAAAATCTTTTTCAAAACAAACTATGAACTCGCTCAACTTTATGTTGATTTTTCTCGCATGTTCTTTCTCAGGTCACAATTTCAAACTACGGTACGGTTGGAATAGGAGAACCCGTGGGACTTCGAGTACTTAGCGGGCGTTCATTGTTTAGAAGTCTTAGCTTTTTGCTTCCGCTGTGCAATGAAGATACCATTCCAGTCACGCCAGCTCTGATATTTCGGGGTGTGACAGATGCTAGCAAAGCACGTTGTTGCTATATAAAACGCCAAAAAATGCCAAACAGTGTATTATCATAAACAACACTAATTGACTAAACGCCATTAAAACAATGTATAAAACAACGTGCCATATTTATCTAAACGCGATAAAAAAAAACACCAGACCCTGAAAAAAGTGGGAAGTGTTACAGCCTTAACAAATGAAACTGAACAAAACAGTAACTGCAAACAGTAATATGAAGAGACGGGAACATTATTGCTAAACATTTATTATATTAAAAGCCATTACATGGGAAATTGAATTTATTTATCTTTTCAAAACACCATAATTGCCTGTCACATTATAGGCCTGCATCCTACATGGTACAACAATTGATAAAAAATATACATCAAGAAAATTACTGATGTTTTTTACCACCAAAAACAAATATCTACCTGGCGCAAAAAAAAAGCTCATTATATAAGTACAACAGCTAAACAAAAGCTTCACACTCCATAAATTCACTAAAAACGCCACATCTTGTCTAAAACGCCATATAATTTAAAAAAATTGCACATGTTATTGCATGGAGGTTTGAGAGGTCAGAGGGACGTTTCGTCATTAAGTTCTCTGTCAGGAGAAGGGTGAAAGTCAAAACAATCAAAGCCATACTTAGTATGAATGAATCCGTTCAAAGGGATATTCTAGCCCTTGGGGGTCCTAGTGGCCTACGATTGTGAGAGGAATCGAAGGGTAATAAAAAGATTAGAGAGAAAATTTCTAGGAAATTATGATGATGATGATGATGATGATGTTGAAGATACTGATCTACAAAAAGTTACCAGTTGGATTCTGGATGAACAAGCAAGAACGGTGAGGGTGGGTCTCAACACGAGAGGGATTATTCATTTACAATGGAAGAACTGTTGAACACAGATAGACTACATCTTATCGAACAGCTACGTGATTTAAGACCTTCGAACAATGCTAGATCCAGCTTTGTGAATACATTCAAGTATAGGATGGAACAAGAAGAGAAGAGATTATGGCGTTATACGCCAATGAACAAGATGATGATGATGAGTCTGAGAAGAGTGATGAACAAATCGATGGTTACATCTCAGATATATTGTGACAACCCTCACTAAACCAGGTATCCATACGACTTAATTAATGACTAATTAATGCTTAATTACTGTGCTTACTTGAAATTACTGATGAACTGCTACTTGATTTCTGATACATGCATATTCCTGCATCATACTTTACATACCGTCACTACATTATTTACATGCTCAACCTTAGTGACAAACATGATGCACAAAAGCACAGTAGCACTATAAACGGATAACCTATTGAACATGCTGATAAGCCAGCATCAGGCAGATATTACCTCTAAGGCCTGTATGAGCCAGAAATATTTCACTACACCCATAGTGAGTGTAGGGACACAAGGGTTGTAGAACTGCGTCTCTAGGAATAAGATACAGTGACTGGATGTGCCTAAAACGTACACTGAGCGCAAAACTCAGCACTTTAATAAACAATTCAGCTTTTAGCTAACTAATAAAGTGCCAAAACATGAGAAAAATATTACTAGACACCTTCCAAAGTGTCGGGAATAAGTTGTGTCACTAAAAATGGTATTAACGACACTCTAAAGCTTTGTTAAGCACTTTAACGGATTACTATCCAACCGAACAACCGGACTATACCCGGAACATGAAAATATTGCCATTAACATTATTGATCTTTTTCTGAGCCAGTTAGGGTCCCTGAATACCCTAACACCCGCTTTAAAACACAACACACAACTAACCGAGTTAATCCCTAAACTTAACTAAGTTAACCTAACTAATATCTAACTATTAGTTGAAAACCAACCAAGACTCCCCCCCCCCCATCTAACTAAACCGTCCCCAATGGGGGGACATACCTTGTACCATGTTGATTAAATTAATCAACTATGTTTAGAATCTACAAGACATGATCCCTTGGTCCTTAATCAAGAACTTTTGCCTATAAGTACCATGGTTTGCACATAAGAACTTTCACTTCACAACAACACACAAAAACTACTCTCTCTCCCCTCTAAAGCTTCGGCCGAGATCCCCCTTATACATCCCACCTTTTTCGAGTTTGATCATCCATTTCCAACATCACACAAGCATCAAGGATCGCATATAAGGAGTCGTGGTGCACTCGGAGCTCGGAGGACCTCTTTCTCTAGCTTTTATCCTCTCATTTTGCGCTTAGATTCTTCCCTAGCCTCGAGCTAGTGGTATGTTGCTTAAATCCCTTTCTTGAACTAATTTAGAGTGGTTAAAAGGAATTGTAACGGTTGAAGCTCGTAAACATACAAAATGAAGCATTTAAGTTTACTAAGAATGCTTGAAATGATGGATAAAAGCTTACAAGTTGTGTAAATGTTGTAGTATTTATTTTGTGTGGATATTTGGACCCGATCTATGTTGTGGTAGCTCGGATCATCATTTAACCCGGGTTGGTCATGATCATGGATCATGACATAAGGTTGTTTTGAATGAAACAAGGGTTAAAGGGTGAAACTCTACCACACACGAATCATGAACTTGTATAAAAGCATTTTTACTTGTAAAATAGTGTTTAAAACTAGTAGATCTACGTATCTACAAGTGGTATTTTCAAAGGACCGAGTGTCAAGAAAATCATGTTTTTCTAAAGACGGATCTTATGATAACTAGAATGATTTTTAGAACACACAAGTGTGTAAACACTTGTGTAACGCAAAGTTTCGACAAAATAACTATTTTTGTAAAATTTACAAGAAAATGTAAAGATGGACTTTCTATAAAAATGGGGTTTTTACGAAACCGGATTAATTTATATTAAGATCCGCTAAAAGTAATGAGATTTACTTCGTATTTTTGAGTAACACTACAAGTTCATGTGAATTATGTGATTTACATATTTATTAACTAGGTTGTGTGTTGAATATTGTTTTGATCGAATAAAGAAATTGTTGAATTGATTTGTAGAAGAAAATGATACGCTTGAAAGCGTGGCCACCTCCAGTTACAGAGGAAACTCTGGCGAAATTTTTCCAAAAACCTAACACTTAGAATTATTTTCACTACAAGTGTTAGAAATACTTTTTGACGTGATTTCAAAACATAAATTTCGCCACGACTTTATTTACAAATATCGGAGGTGGGATTTTCACAAAGATTAAACGTGATAAATATATATTTAGTAAATATATTTTTCACAACATTATTTGTCATTATTTGTGAAGTATATAATATTATTTTTAGGGTAAAAATAATATTATCAAACGTAACGAATCCAAAATAATACGAACGCTTTCACGATAAATATATAAGTTACACCGGTAATTACTATTACCACTCGATCGTTAAAACGAAACTTACGCATTTTACGGAAATATTTATGCACGCGTATATTTGACAAAGATTTATTTTGGGAAAATTTTGTAAAGTAAAAATATAATATTTTTGAGAAAAATATTTATATTTTGGGATTGGAAATAAATATATATTAAGTGAGACTTAATGATATAATTCGAACGCACATGTATTAAATCCCCCATCCTTGGGAAGGAAAAATAATTACCAAGTATGCACGGAATGTAAACACGAAATAGTTGTCTAACTATTTCCCAAAAACCTAAACCATAAAGCTAAGGCACGGCCGTCCGTCTAATAGAGTTAGTACATGTAGGTCGTTGCACAGCTGCTTGACTTGGAGTATACTTGGTAGAGACGCACCGCTGTGAGTTCATGTCCCACTTTTCTCTTAGCTGTTTTCAGTTTTCTAAACTGCGGGGGTGAAATACATGTTACTTTGATTATGAATACTTTATACATGGTATGGTTAGCGTAAGGAGGGTTACTATTTAGATCATGTGAATGGGTAGGCGGAAACTTGAGGTCATTAATCCTTAGGGTAGGACCGAGGGGCAGGAGCGATAGATCTATTTGGGTGTAGCGAGCCCAGTCCCAGGCCCAGCATAACAGACCTCGGGATGACTTTGTACCCGGTGCATAAATCTGCTAGGTTTGAGCCTTCCTACTTGCATTTCACACATATCAATGGCCTTGCAAACCATTGGTGATCTCTTTTTTTCCTTATTTGCTACATACCAGGATTTTTATACAAACAAAGGTTTATTTGCTCACTTACACATGAACTCGCTCAACATTATTGTTGATTTTTCAACTTACATGTATTTCAGGGAATTAAAGGATCTGGCACGGTATGGCACGTTTTCCCGCTGCACTAGTACGAGGTCATCCGGGTTTAGGGAATGTGACTCTTTCCTGGACAAGTCACAGTCCTTAAACTGTGTTTATGTTATGATATGGTTGTGTTTGTGAACAATGTTTATGTCGTTAGGTTGTGTTACCGTTAAAACAATGTTGTTGTTTTTGGATTTTAAAACTTAATTGAATGGATGATCTTGCATGGTTTTTATTCATATAGCTTTGTTATGGTTAAGCTATGGTATTAAGAAGTCACACCAAATTAACCACGCTTCCGCAAAGCCAGGGTGTGACAGCTTAGTATCAGAGCTCTGATCATAGCGAACTAGGATTCCTTCTCGAGTCTAGACTATGATCACTAGGGCTCTCACGAAAACATTTTTACTGCATACCACTTAAGTCCAGATCCAAAACGTTTTTACAAACACATGTTGAGCACATTTTATTTATTTATTTTTAGGCTCAGTCTTGGAGGCTGAGGCTCGGTCTTGGAGACCGAGGCTCGATCTAAGAGATCGAGGTAGATAGCTAGTAAGACTAGGGAGAAAAGGCTCAGTCTTGGAGGCTGAGGCTCGGTCTTGGAGGCCGAGGCTCGATCTAAGAGGTCGAGGTGGATGATAGAGCAGTCTTAGAGACTGGGAGGAATTTGGCTAGTGGGACTAGGAGTGTCAGTCTAGGAGACTGGGAGGCTAGTGGGACTAGGAAAATTATGTGATTTCTTACTTGGTGACCAATGTGTTTATCTGATTATATGACTGATTATTTGTGCATATTTGTGTTTATGTTACAGACTCATGGACTCGCCCGGTACAGGCGACTCAGACACCACGGGACCTAGACCTGTAGTATCTGATGACCTAGCATCTCAGAGCACGAGGTGCACACGTCGAACGTTTCTAGCATGGACGAGGACGACTTCCAGCCCTTCGCACTACCTGACGGGGCTGATGAGCTCGCCGATGGCCCTCTTGTTGAGTACCTACCGTTAGTGGAGATTCCTGCTCCCATACCCTTAGCTGTTTACCCTGCCTACGATTTACTTCTTGACGCCGAGGCTGACGGCGATAATGAGCTGTATGACGATGATCTCCTAGAGGATGATGAGGAGGGCGAGGCCCTCATAGCCGACGGAGGACTTTTACTGCTTGCAGATGCTCCAGCTACGGAGTCACCTGCACACTCACCTGCTCCAGACTCCATCGAGTCTGTGGCCTCCGCACCTTCCCACACTCTGAGCGCACAGCACTTTTCACATGGTTCAGATCCTGACCAGGCATCCTCTGTTGCCCCTATACCTAGCTTTGCTTTCGACCATGAGGATGTGGAGGATTCCGATCCTATCTTTCCCCCGGGATTCGACCCGGATCAGGATATAGAGTTTATACCGATGGATCAGCCTATAGAGGATCCAGTCGACCCAGCTGACCTAGTAGATCCCATCGACCCCGAGTTTGACTTTGAGATGGCTTTTGATGATCCCGAGCCTGCCATCGCCCCTGAGCAGGCAGCCGCTCTAGACCCTGTGCTCGAGCATGACCCCGTTCATGTTGGCATGCCTATTGAGCCTGTGTTTGCTGACCCACCTGTAGATGATCACCCTGTGGATGCTCCATTGTTGGAGGGCGATCATGTCATTGCTGCTGATCATGTTGATCACCCACTTATTGCTGATGCACCCGTTCACCCTTTTGTTGCTCCCCCACCTAATCCCGTTCCACTAGAGCCCGAGCATGCACTGTTCGCGGCACACATGGATCCACCAGATGAGCACGCACAGCACGAGTGGATTCCTGCTGATGATGATGTTCCACCTATCCCCCCCTCACATCACTGATGCACGACACGTTGATTTCTCTTTTCCATTTCCTCAGTTTACACCTCCAGCGCGACCTGGAGAGGGATCTTCGGCCCATCCCTTTAGGCATGTGCCGACGTCTGTTCCCTTCCTGCCACAGTTTCCACCTGTTTTACCCCCTGTTTCTCCATATCATGTGGCACCTTTTGATCCAGCCAGGGAGCCGTTTCTCTGGTCATCACCGCCTGTCATGCCACCGACTGACCCCTACCATCCCTTCCATGTGGGGCACACTATTGAGGACGTTTTGATGTCTTTTGTTTTTCAGCACGAGGCACACACACAGCGCATTCAGGAGCTGGAGAGAGCTCAGCCGTCGCCGTGTCAGTGCCAGGGTCAGACCCACTCTCCTTTGCAGCCTTCTCGACCTGTACCCCCAGACTATGCTGCACGCCTCTTTGCCCTAGAGCAGCAGGTTGCTTCTTTCATTCATACTCAGAGAGCCATGGAGGAGGACTAGCTCCAGTTGCGTCGTTTGTTTTACACTCACTTTCCCCCTCCTCCACCGCCATCCGTATAGAGCTCATCAGTACCGTTTGGGTAGACGTTGGTGAGAAGACAGCGATTGCTTTTGACTGCACAACATTTTTGGAGACTACTTTCTGATTATGACTTTTGTTGATTTTGTACATGGGATGTAGTGACACTGATTTGATATAGTTTTTGGACAGGGGTGATGTAGCCCCTAGTTGATTGATGATTGTATGACACTGTGATGTATTGATACACTTACTATGTGGTCTCGATATATGGCAATCGCAGTATTCTCATCATATTTGATGCTTGATTGATTATTTATGTTTTGATGACATGGGATGTTGTGTGAATGATATTTGTGATAAGAGATGATATGTGAATGATATATTGATAACATGAGATGTTATGTACTATTACTATTATTATATACGTGCGTTTTATTATGGCCTGACCGACGTAAACACATCTTTAGAAGATGCTGCTGAGACGTCAAGAACCGCAGATGCCTACCAATCAGGCAGAACTCCAGCAGATCATTGCTGCTGCCATTGCACAATATGCTGCCTCTCAAGGAGGGACTAGTGGAAGCAACTCAGGCAACACTGGCAACAACAACAACCCACCTCATGGTAACACCAAGTCATTTAGACATACCATGACCTAATTGGATATCTATAGCAAAGACGCTAATGCCATTCACATGTTAAACTGTACGTGCAGGGTGCACCTACAAGCAGTTTCTAGACTGCAAGCCAGTCAACTTTGATGGCACAGGAGGTGTTGTCGCCTTTGTTCGTTGGGCTGAGAAAACTGAATATGTTCTTCGCATGAGCAAATGCGCACTAGATCAGCAAGTCACCTATATCTCTGGGCTATTCTTGGATGGAGCCCTATCTTGGTGGAATTTGCAAGTACAGACACTTGGTGAAGTTGCTGCCTACGCGCTGACCTGGACCGAACTGAAGGAACTTATGCGCAAAAAGTACTGTTCCCGCGCGGAAATCCAAAGATTGGAAACAGAGTTCTGGCATTTAAAGATGGAAGGTCCAAAGATCGCAGAATACGTTCAGAGGTTTCATGACTTATCGCATGTGGTACCCTACATGGTCACTCCAGAGTTCAAAAGGATTGAACGTTTTATTTGGGGATTAGCTCCTCAAATCATAAGCATGGTGACCTCCTCCAAGCCTGTGACTATTACTGAAGTGATTGATTTGAGCGTGGCTCTCACAGAGGAAGCTATTCGCCTGAACAAGTTTGATGAAGCTGAGCCAAAGAAGAAAGAGACTCATGTGGAGTCATCAGGAGGTAACAAGCGGAAGTTTTCAAACTTCAAGCAAGGCACTAGCAGTGTGGTTAAGAAAGGGGAACCAAGCACGCCAGCTCAGGTTACAGCTGGTAGTGGAAAGAAAGGAAAAGGATACATGGGCGCCCAGCCCAAGTGTAATACCTGCCAGCGCCACCATTCTGGCCGTTGTGGTTTGAAAGTTTGTGAAGCTTGTGGAAAGACTGGCCACTTGAAGGATTCTTGTTGGGCCATAGCTGGCCAGAGAGGCCAGGGAGGATTCGGAAACAGAAACACCAACCGGGGCGGAAATGGAAATCGCCCACAAGGGAACAATAGAGGTGATGGGAATAGAGTTAACAATGCTAATCAAGCGGGCGCTGTGAATCGTAACCAGAGGAACAATCAAGTTGGAAATGGTGGTGGAAATGGGCAAAGGCCCGGATGCTTCAACTGTGGTGATCTTGGGCATTACAAGAGGAATTGCCCAGAGTTGAACCAAGCCCGCGGAAGGGTTTTCAACATGGAAGCGAGGGAGGCGCGCCAGGATCCCAATGTTGTCACTGGTACGTTCCCTGTAAACCAACGCTATGCATCCGTTTTATTTGATACTGGCGCCGATTATAGCTTCGTGTCATTAGAGTTTAAGAATATGCTTAGTTTAGCCGCTAGTAAATTAGATGTTCCATACTCGATCGAATTGGCTAATGGAAAGTTGGTAGAAGCGAATGAAGTTATCAGAGGTTGTGTGTCGAATTGGGAGAGCATGAGTTTGCTCTGGATCTACTACCAGTCCAGTTGGGAAGCTTCGGCGTGGTGGTAGGAATGGATTGGTTATCAGGCAACAAGGCAGAAATAGTTTGTCACGAAAAGGTCGTTCGTATCCGAACCGAAGATGGTGAGACCATTGTGGTTCACGGAGAGAAGCGTGATACGCCGTTAAGGATTATCAGCTGGCTCAAAGCGCGAAAATGTTTACAGAAGGGATGTGCTGCCTTTCTGGCACACATTGTAGATAAGAAAGCTGAAGAACCGAAGATCGAAGACATCCCTGTCGTGAGGGAATATCCAGAAGTCTTCCCAGAGGATTTGCCTGGATTGCCGCCTCAGAGGCAAGTGGAGTTTCGCATCGATTTAGTTCCAGGCGCCGCGCCTGTGGCTAAGGCACCCTATGGACTTGGTCCGTCTGAGATGCAAGAACTGTCGACACAACTTCAAGAGTTGTTAGACAAGGGATTTATCCGACCTAGCTTCTCGCCTTGGGGAGCTCCAGTCTTGTTTGTCAAGAAGAAGGACGGTAGTTTCCGTATGTGCATTGATTACAGAGAGTTGAACAAGCTGAC
Source organism: Helianthus annuus (assembly GCF_002127325.2). Lineage (NCBI taxonomy): Eukaryota > Viridiplantae > Streptophyta > Magnoliopsida > Asterales > Asteraceae > Helianthus > Helianthus annuus. The sequence continues at coordinate 100,820,570 of NC_035438.2, read as the reverse complement.
GATCAAGAATAGATACCCTCTGCCAAGGATTGATGATCTGTTTGACCAACTGCAAGGTTCACGCTTTTATTCAAAGATCGATCTTCGATCTGGATACCATCAGTTAAGGATACAAGAGGAGAGTATCCCGAAGACAGCCTTCAGAACTCGATATGGACACTACGAGTTTCTAGTCATGCCATTTGGGTTGACAAACGCACCGGCAGTGTTCATGGATTTGATGAATAGAGTTTGCAAGCCGTATTTGGATAAGTTCGTGATAGTGTTCATCGATGATATCTTGATTTATTCAAGGACGAAGGCTGAGCACGAACAGCATTTAAGGGCCATTCTGGAATTGTTGAAGAAAGAACAGTTGTATGCCAAGTTCTCTAAGTGCGAGTTTTGGCTACGAGAAGTCCAGTTCCTTGGACACGTGGTGAATGGAGGTGGAATCCACGTAGATCCAACCAAGATCGAAGCGATCAAGAATTGGGAAACGCCAAAGACGCCAACCGAGATTCGGCAATTCTTAGGTTTGGCTGGTTATTACCGAAGATTCATTGAGAATTTTTCCAAGATCGCTCAACCATTGACGCTCCTCACGCAGAAAGACAAGAAGTTTGATTGGGGCATCAAACAGGAAGAAGCGTTCCAGATATTGAAGGATAAGCTCTGCAATGCGCCAATCTTAGCACTACCGGAAGGTACAGATGATTTTGTGGTATACTGTGACGCCTCACGTCAAGGATTGGGTTGCGTGTTGATGCAACGCCAAAAGGTTATTGCTTATGCGTCACGACAGCTGAAAGTGCATGAAAAGAACTATACCACTCACGATTTGGAACTCGGCGCAGTGGTTTTTGCTTTAAAGATCTGGAGACACTACCTTTATGGTACGAAGTGTACAATTTTCACAGATCACAAGAGCCTCCAGCACATATTCAACCAGAAGGAGTTGAACATGAGACAAAGACGATGGGTTGAGCTGTTGAATGATTACGACTGCGAGATAAAGTATCATCCAGGGAAGGCAAATGTGGTCGCCGATGCCCTAAGTCGAAAAGAGAGGATCAAGCCCATAAGGGTTAAGGCTTTAGAAATGATAATCCAGACCGATCTTTCCTTGCGCATTCGAGCCGCGCAGAAAGAAGCTCTCAAGGAAGGGAACCTTGAAGAAGAATATCTCCGTGGGATGGAGAAGTTATTGGTACCAAACGGGGAAGGAACATTATGTTTTGAGAAAAGGATTTGGGTTCCTTTGTTTGGAGGTTTAAGGAAGGTTATTTTCGACGAAGCTCACAAATCGCGGTACTCTATCTACCCTGGAGCGGATAAGATGTACCAGGACCTTAAGGATTATTATTGGTGGCCTAGGATGAAAGGCGATGTGGCTGTTTATGTGAGCAAGTGTTTAACATGCGCTAAGGTTAAAGCGGAATACCAGAAGCCTTCAGGACTTCTGCAACAACCGGAAATTCCCAAGTGGAAATGGGAACAAATCTCCATGGATTTTGTTACGAAGTTGCCAAGAACGCCAAAAGGCCATGACACTATTTGGGTAATAGTGGATCGATTAACGAAGTCAGCGCACTTCTTACCTATCAGAGAGAAGGATAATACGAGCAAGTTGGCCGAAATTTACATGAAAGAGATTGTTACACGCCATGGAGTACCTCTCTCAATCATCTCTGATAGAGACGGAAGGTTCGTATCAAGAATTTGGCAATCCTTCCAAGAAGCTTTTGGCTCGCAATTGAATATGAGCACCGCGTTTCACCCGCAGACCGACGGTCAAAGTGAGCGAACGATACAGACGTTGGAAGACATGCTGAGAGCATGTGTGATGGATTTGGGCGGTAGCTGGGATAAGCATTTGCCTTTGGTCGAATTTTCATACAACAACAGCTACCACACCAGTATTGGTGCCGCGCCATTCGAAGCTCTTTATGGCCGCAAGTGCAGGTCACCGCTTTGTTGGTCTGACGCAGGTGATAGACAGTTGGTTGGTCCTGATGTGGTCCAGGAAACCACAAATAAGATTGCACAGATCCGAGATCGCATCAGTGCGGCTCGTGACCGTCAGAAAGCCTACGCGGATCGAAAAAGGAAGCCTCTGGAGTTTGAGGTAGGAGATATGGTATTGTTGAAGGTATCACCCTGGAAGGGTTTGGCACGCTTCACGAAGCGTGGGAAGTTGAATCCGCGGTATATTGGCCCGTTCAAAATTCTGGAAAGAATTGGGTCCGTAGCATACAAGTTGGATCTACCTGCCGAACTGAATGGTGTTCACGATACATTCCACATATCAAATTTGAGGAAGAGTCCAACGCAAGATACCGTTGTCATTCCTACCGACGAAGTTCATGTTGACGACACGCTCCACTTCATTGAAGAACCTGTTGAGGTTACGGATTGGAAAGTGAACAAGACCTGCCGGAGCAGTGTCAAGCTCGTCAAGGTTCGTTGGAATGCCAGACATGGTCCTGAATACACCTGGGAACGTGAGGACCGGATGAAAGAGAAATACCCCCACTTATTTCCCAAGAACCTTGCGACTAGAAGCAGAACTTAAAATTTCGGGACGAAATTTTTCTAAAGGGGGGAGAATGTGACAACCCTCACTAAACCAGGTATCCGTACGACTTAATTAATGATTAATTACTGCTTAATTACTGTGCTTACTTGAAATTACTGATGAACTGCTACTTGATTTCTGATACATGCATATTCCTGCATCATACTTTACATACCGTCACTACATTATTTACATGCTGAACCTTAGTGACAAACATGATGCACAAAAGCACAGTAGCACTATAAACGGATAACCTATTGAACACGCTGATAAGCCAGCATCAGGCAGATATTGCCTCTAAGGCCTGTATGAGCCAGAAATATTTCACTACACCCATAGTGAGTGTAGGGACACAAGGGTTGTAGAACTGCGTCTCTAGGAATAAGATACAGTGACTGGATGTGCCTAAAACGTACACTGAGCACAAAACTCAGCACTTTAATAAACAATTCAGCTTTTAGCTAACTAATAAAGTGCCAAAACATGAGAAAAATATTACTAGACACCTTCCAAAGTGTCGGGAATAAGTTGTGTCACTAAAAATGGTATTAACGACACTCTAAAGCTTTGTTAAGCACTTTAACGGATTACTATCCAACCGAACAACCGGACTATACCCGGAACATGAAAATATTGCCATTAACATTATTGATCTTTTTCTGAGCCAGTTAGGGTCCCTGAATACCCTAACACCCGCTTTAAAACACAACACACAACTAACCGAGTTAATCCCTAAACTTAACTAAGTTAATCTAACTAATATCTAACTATTAGTTAAAAACCAACCAAGACCCCCCCCCCCCCCATCTAACTAAACCGTCCCCAATGGGGGGACATACCTTGTACCATGTTGATTAAATTAATCAACTATGTTTAGAATCTACAAGACATGATCCCTTGGTCCTTAATCAAGAACTTTTGCCTATAAGTACCATGGTTTGCACATAAGAACTTTCACTTCACAACAACACACAAAAACTACTCTCTCTCCCCTCTAAAGCTTCGGCCGAGATCCCCCTTATACATCCCACCATTTTTCGAGTTTGATCATCCATTTCCAACATCACACAAGCATCAAGGATCGCATATAAGGAGTCGTGGTGCACTCGGAGCTCGGAGGACCTCTTTCTCTAGCTTTTATCCTCTCATTTTGCGCTTAGATTCTTCCCTAGCCTCGAGCTAGTGGTATGTTGCTTAAATCCCTTTCTTGAACTAATTTAGAGTGGTTAAAAGGAATTGTAACGGTTGAAGCTAGTAAACATACAAAATGAAGCATTTAAGTTTACTAAGAATGCTTGAAATGATGGATAAAAGCTTACAAGTTGTGTAAATGTTGTAGTATTTATTTTGTGCGGATATTTGGACCCGATCTATGTTGTGGTAGCTCGGATCATCATTTAACCCGGGTTGGTCATGATCATGGATCATGACATAAGGTTGTTTTGAATGAAACAAGGGTTAAAGGGTGAAACTCTACCACACACGAATCATGAACTGGTGTAAAAGCATTTTTACTTGTAAAATAGTGTTTAAAACTAGTAGATCTACGTATCTACAAGTGGTATTTTCAAAGGACCGAGTGTCAAGAAAATCATGTTTTTCTAAAGACGGATCTTATGATAACTAGAATGATTTTTAGAACACACAAGTGTGTAAACACTTGTGTAACGCAAAGTTTCGACAAAAGAACTATTTTTGTAAAATTTACAAGAAAATGTAAAGACGGACTTTCTATAAAAACGGGGTTTTTACGAAACCGGACTAATTTATATTAAGATCCGCTAAAAGTAATGAGATTTACTTCGTATTTTTGAGTAACACTACAAGTTCATGTGAATTATGCGATTTACATATTTATTAACTAGGTTGTGTGTTGAATATTGTTTTGATCGAATAAAGAAATTGTTGAATTGATTTGTAGAAGAAAATGATACGCTTGAAAGCGTGGCCACCTCCAGTTACAGAGGAAACTCTGGAGAAATTTTTCCAAAAACCTAACACTTAGAATTATTTTCACTACAAGTGTTAGAAATACTTTTTGACGTGATTTCAAAACATAAATTTCACCACGACTTTATTTACAAATATCGGAGGTGGGATTTTCACAAAGATTAAATGTGATAAATATATATTTAGTAAATATATTTTTCACAACATTATTTGTCGTTATTTGTGAAGTATATAATATTATTTTTAGGGTAAAAATAATATTATCAAACGTAACGAATCCAAAATAATACGAACGCTTTCACGATAAATATATAAGTTACACCGGTAATTACTATTACCACTCGATCGTTAAAACGTAACTTACGCATTTTACGGAAATATTTATGCACGCGTATATTTGACAAAGTATTTGTAGGATCGTTTGGTGACCCGAACGAGTCGTTCAGAGGTGTTTTCGTCAAGTACAGGTGCGGAAAACAAGTAAATGACGTAGGAATAGCTTGTATATCACTTTAAACTCCTGTTCTATTGATTTGACGATGAATACAACCTGTTTTCGATCCGGCAGCACTTCGGTACGAAAATCAGGAACCGTTACAAATGAATCCGCTCATAAGGTATATATAGGACTTTGGGACCGCTTATTGGACAGGCCCAATAAGCGGCCCAGACATGACATAAAAGCGAACCACAATCTTGACACATAAGCGGCCCAAGATAGTGTCATATGAGCGGTCCACTATCACCATGTACCTATGAGCGGTCCAAACACTATAAACCTATACAATCTCATAATTTCTCGTATTACGTGCCTAGATCTAACATTCTAAGATAATGACTCGATACAAGACGTAATCAGCAGAAGTAGTGCACCAACAGACTCCCCCTCAGATGTTGATGGAGTCGACTATCGAGTCACACCATGCTGTATCTTCACATCTTCAGTCTTGATCAGTCTTCGAGCTTTTCTTTCTCTATCTACAGACTCCCCCTCTCGATTTACTGGTATTCTCATCTTCAGTAACATCTTCAGGATCAACGCCTGGCTTTCCTGCATAGACTCTACCTCAAAGTAAATTTCTTTTACAAATTGATTTCAACAACTATGCACCAACATTTTACTCTCCTCAAACACAATCTATGATGAACCACTTGAAGAAGGCTAGATTTAACGAACACAGTTAGATTTACACAACCACCCCCCCTCAAATTCTGCTCATCATGTTTAGCACTCGGAATTTTGAAAATCAGTTTTCCACTATCAGTTGTTGAAAATTTTTTTGACTTTTTCAAAAAATTATGCTAAAACACACTAAAATCTTTTTGGATTTTGAAATAAAGAAACTAAAATGCAGAAATAAACTATTTACAAACAATATTTTTTGTGAGCTCGTGCAAGAGGATCATATCAGTTTATGAGACAAATCAACAACACCGTTAAGCTTGATTTCATTTTAAGCTTTAAACAATTTACCTAGATTGTCAGTATGTTTGTCCTCTTAAATTCTCAACACAAATTTCAATTGATTCGAGATACGATATTAATGTTTTAGAGACTTAAACTTAATTGTGTATCACTCCACTTGAATATACTCCTGTATCCAGATCCCAAATATTCAGTCTTACAGGTGAGTATACCACAGCTGATATCTGTAAAGGGGTTAGGTGCGAAACCGTGAGAGCTCAGGTCAGAACTTCCGTTCAGCAGAGAGATGACGGCTCGACTTTTGGTGGGTCCCCTTTAGAGGATCTTTTTGCATTTCAACAGCAGCGACTATCAATTTTATTGTTTCATCAGCATGCTGAGGGCGAAGCTTATGTTTCAAAGCTTTTAGCAGAAAGTATTATCCGGGGACTAGGTCAGTATTTCCATACAGCAGAAGTCCCGGGATAATACCCCAGATATCACTGAGTATAAAGACCTAGTATCTCAGAATATGGGACCTTTCAAACAAGATTTCGGGGGTTACCCATATATTCAAGAATAGTTACCCACGAATCAAGCAAGTTTGAATTTAGGTTTATATCTCGTTTCAATTTACTAAATGTGCGAAAATCTACTGACACACCCGCAGTAAGATTGTTTAACACTTTTAAACTTTCCAATTCTTTAGCGTGTTGTGATAGTCCACTGATGTACTATCATTTCCTCTTTTTCGCAACAAAAAAAACTCATTTTTGAATTTTATCATGTTTTTGGCTTTTTCAAATTTTCAAATGTTTTTGGATTTTCTGAAATTTCCCTACTCCCCCTAAAATGCAAACACATTTTAAAGAAAATTTGAAAACTTCTATACTCTTGACCTACTAGAAACATAAAATGCAAAAACAAACTGTACAGAAACTTGACAACTGACACTGAAACACATCAAATCGCCATCCACTAGGCATAAACAATCTGAACTCCCCCTTTCACAAATCATTTTCTCATTTAGATTTCAAAACACTTAAGTTTGTTTTAATCAAAATGATTTTTCCGGAAAATGAATTTGTGTTGATAACAACCACTTGTAGGAGTATCAATTTTAAGTACGGGGATGTGGTTCATCATCTTGTCTGTCTTTTGTCATGAATAGTAAATCAAGTACAAATTAATGTCCCTGATTTACCATTTGCATCTACGAACCTTCTGTATCACTTGTAAATGTAATTAACTCAAAGAATCCAAGCATTTCAAAAATTTAACCACAATTACCACTTGTGGGATCAAGATTACCGCTTGTAGATACCCAAAAACTACCATGTGTAGGAATATTACGTCTACATCACCATTATATCAATCAAAATGCCGATTCCTGCTTCGCAATTATCAACCTGGAAGCTCCGGCGTAGTCCTTTCACCTGCAAAACATCCAAACATGAATCACAATCATTCAAACAAACATATCATAAACTAGAATGATGCCGATTCCTGATCCACAATATAAACTTGGGATCTCCGGCGTAGTCCTTTGACTATTCTGGGAAGCAAACTTCCCTCCAAGTCTTCTCAGACTTAAGGACTTTCAACTCTTCAGCTGTAGGGTTGTATGTCGCCTTTTTAGTTGCGTAAAAATCTTTTACCCCTTTAGCTTTTCCACTCAACATTTTCCCAAATATCTTCTTAACATTCCCGTTGAATGTTTTCTCGACATCAAATTCTTTTTCATCATCATAAAATTGATTTGAAATTTCAATTTTTCCAATTTTCTTTTTAACCTCCTCAAACTTCAATGATGGAAGAACATCATCATTTTCTGAACTTTTCTCCATAACTTGTGGCTCTTCTGGCTTTGTGGAACCAGATTCATCGCCGACTTTCACTTCATCCTTCTTCACAACCCAGACCTGGTTATCATTTCCTTGTCTTTTGTAAAATTTTGTCTTTTTCTTTGAACATTCTCCAACTTCATTTTTCGAATTTTTTAAAATTTTGGATTTTTCAGATTTTTCCACAACTTTGTCTTTCATCTTCTGAGAAGCTCCCTGTTTTGCTTTGATCTCTTTTGAACAATCCGATGCAATGTGACCAGCTTCATTGCACTTCAAATAGGTTTGAGTATTTCTTGGATGAAATACTCCAGTTCCATTCTTTCTCTTCTCAGCAAGAAACTCTTTGTTAGCTTGTTTCCAAAATGGTTTCTGCTGTTCATCTTCCGAGCTTCCACCTGTCACAAATTCAGTGTTTGAATTAGAATTTTTCTCATTTTTATGATTTTCTTGTGGAACAAAACCTAAACCTTTCTTTTTGTATCTACGATTTTGGTTAGGTTTCTTTTGAAAACCAGGACCAGAATTATAACCTTTTTTCTTGTTTAGACGTTGTTGAACTCTGGAAGTATATATTTTAGGTTTATCAAAATTTTTCAAAACTTTTAATTCAGGAATATTAACCTCTATTAGTTTAAAAGTTTTGTTGATTAATTCTGTTTTGATACTCATTATCGGAAACTCTTTGTTGTAATATAATTTGTCAGAACCATTCAAAGTATAAACAACTTCGAATGTTTCATCATCCAAATCTGCCTTCGATAACAAAAATTCTTTACTATAAGACCGTTTAACCGACAAATTTTGACTGTTGACAGACGACTTTGGCTTTTCAGACTCAGATTTAGACTCTGTCTCTTCATCAGTATCCAACACCTGATCGACCACCTTTTTGACTAATTCAGACTCATGATCAGTATCGGATGAGGTAAACGTCACATCAATGTTTTCTGGTAAGACGTCAGTTGTGTCGGTTTTAAGCTGTATATTGACTGCATTTGCAAGTTGTTCCTCATTTGGTTTCCTAGGTGAATACCCATCCCAAATTGGAGGCGGACACTTGTTATAGCTAACGGTCGGTTTCTTACCACAATCTTTCTTTTCTTTCGGCTTCTTAGCTTGAAAAGCTTCCATACCTGCAACAGTTGGGTAAACACGATCAATAACATAATCAGAGGTAGAATAGCTCAACAATAACCTCCTAATCCTCTCATTTTCAATCTTTTCAGTTTCCAACTCTTGCTTCCATTTTGCACTTTCTTCAATGTAGAAATTTATAGCTTTTTGCTTCGACATTAAAGTTGCATTCATCATCGTCAGCGCCTGTTCTCTTTCTGTGTTTGTCTTTTGGAGACCAGTTACTGTTTTGTTCAACACATCATACGATTCCTTCACATAATTAAGATTGAACAATAACTGCTCTTTCTTTTTCTCGTACTCAGCTATGATGTCGTCTTTTGCTGCACACTCTTTGCAGGCTTCCAAACACTTCTCACATGGCTTGACGACTTCAATAATCTTCTCAACTTCGATTGTTTTAACAACTTCAACCACTTTTTCTACTTCAATCACCTTTTCTACTTCTTTCACAACCTCACCAATCTTCTCAGCAACATTTTCAGCATTCTGAACTTCACCTTCAGATTCAGATTGTTGTTCTTTAGCAGCTTGTTTCTCTTTTAGTTTCTCCATTTTTTCTGCAAAATAAAAATGAAAACTTTCACGAGACATATGAGATTTTGCAGTATTTATATGTTTCTCTTCCTCATCATCACTGCTACTATGATCTGGTGATTGATCAAAATGTACAGATTTTTCAGAATCATCATCAGATATACTAGAATCAGATGGTGTTTTATCAAATACAACATCCTGTTCTTGAACAGTTTCATCTGAATTATCTGAAACATCCCCAGAGTGTTCTGAGAGTCTATCAGTACTATCTGAACTTTCATCTGATGACACAGATTTTTCATTTTCACTTCTCACATTCTCTCCAATTGATCTCATCCAAGTAGCAAACAAATTTGGCTCTCGGACAATCTTTGCAATGAAAGCTTTAAAACCTCCCTTTTCATCTACAAACATATCCCAACTGAAACCTTCTGGTAGTTTCTCATCATCTTGATCGATAACTCGTTCTGCTGTAGCTTCAGATGATATGTAATAACTCCAGCTGAAATCTACAACACAAGCTCTTTTGGAATCTTCAATCTTTCTTCCGTGAGCTGTCTGAGGTTCCTGGGATTGACCAACTTGTTGATAGATAGCTTTGCGGTAGTAATCATCTTTCCCGAATGGATTCTGTGCTCCGCTAGCTTCTCTTCCTTTGCACTCCCGCTTGAAATGGCCTTTCTCCCTGCATCGAAAACAAGTAACTTTAGATTTATCAAAACCTAAAGTAGAAACATGTGCATCAAGAAAATCATTTCTCCCGGTAATGGTTTTGAATTTCTCAGCCCGACGAAGAACACTAGCAAGACACCATTTGATATCCATAAGTTCCATTTCCTCAGCGTCTATTTGATCGTAATCCTCTTTGGTGAGCATAGGATTTCTGATCCGACCAGCAACTAGACCTTCATAGGATAACAGAACTGAACCCAGAAGTGCCATGTGGTCTTTAGCAGTGTCTTCAGAGAAGCTTTGACCTTCTGGAAGGTTGAGAGCTATGTTGCACTGAATCACATATCCGTTTCCAGTTTTTGTACTCTGAGACTGAAAACTTGTGTTAGTCTCTTTCGGATTTACACTCGGAAATGATGAAAACCCGCTGCTACTCTTGTTCGAACCCTGATCAGCTTTCTCAGATGAATCACCAGCACTGAAAGCGGTTTGAATTTTCGGACTTCTTTCAGTTTCAGAAACTGGAATACTACCTTTATAGTACATTTTAACATCTTGTTGACCACTAGGATTATTCATCCTCGCGATCTTTTGCTGTTCAAGATCCTGACTCTCAATTTTCTCAATAAACTGACAAATTGTAAGTTTGTCATAAACACCCGTGTTTTTCAGTATCATCAAATACGTTCCCCACTCTTTCTGAGGTAACGCGTCAGCCAACTTATCAACCCATTCCTCACGACCTTTTTCAACTCCCAACATCGATAACGAACGCACTAAGTGGCAGTATCTTTCAATCAGCTTTTTAGTATCCTCTCCCGGCAAACTGCTAAACAAATCAAATTCCTTTTTAAGCAATGCCTTCTTGCTTTTGATCATACTTTCACTACCCTCGAATTTCACTTTAAGAGCATCCCAAATTGACTTCGTAGTTTTGTCGTGTTGTAGCAGAATGAATATATCTTCTTTAATCGCCTGCTGTAACAAACTTATCATCATTTTCTCTGCTCTGTACATTGCACGTTCTTGTTCTGAGAATTCAGATATCTGTTTAATGACTTGCAATTCTGTTCGAGGCAATGTGTACTTTTCCAATATGCATTCCCACGATCTGAGATGATTTGCCTGAACCCAGTTTTCAAAGCGATCTTTCCACCTATAGTATTCTTCAATACTCATCAGTTTCGGGGGTTTCTGGGTGGTTCCAGTCTCATTTTCCAGGTTCATAGCTTGAGCAATCGCGGCTGGAGTAGTCGATGTAGCAAAGGCGTTGTAAAACTCAGAATTCATGATGATTTAACACAATATTCAATGCAACTGACAGAAAGGCGGTCCAAAAAATATGTCGAATAAGCGATTCAAGTGAAATTTGATCACAAACGCGGTCCAAATAAAATGCTATTCGAGCGGTTCAAGATATGTAGGATAAGCGGTTCAACAGTGTGCTGTTCGAGCGAATCCAGATGGTCCAAATAGGCGATCCAGGTAATTGTTCGTACGAGCGGTTCAGAAAATGTATGAATAAGCGGTTCACAATTGTTTTTGGAGCGGTCCAAGTCACTCGACCGAATACGCGATCCAAAACACGTACGGATAAGCGGTTCAAGCTAGGTCCAATAAGCGATCCAGAGTTGTTCCAGAAAAGCGATCCAACTTCGGACAACGATTTAACCCACTATTTCTTCGAATTTCAACCCCAAACTTTCAAGGGTTTGTTTTTATACCTTCGCGCACAATCCCTGAGATTTTGAGCAAATTTCGACCGTGGAAAATATCTGAAACTGAAAAAGAATGAGTAGAAGACAGAATTTTCGACAATTTTCAGCTATTTCCTGTAGAACTCCTCCTCCTGAAGCTCTGATACCACTTGTAGGATCGTTTGGTGACCCGAACGAGTCGTTCAGAGGTGTTTTCGTCAAGTACAGGTGCGGAAAACAAGTAAATGACGTAGGAATAGCTTGTATATCAATTTAAACTCCTTTTCTATTGATTTGACGATGAATACAACCTGTTTTCGATCCGGCAGCACTTCGGTACGAAAATCAGGAACCGTTACAAATGAATCCGCTCATAAGGTATATATAGGACTTTGGGACCGCTTATTGGACAGGCCCAATAAGCGGCCCAGACATGACATAAAAGCGACCCACAATCTTGACACATAAGCGGCCCAAGATAGTGTCATATGAGCGGTCCACTATCACCATGTACCTATGAGCGGTCACACTATAAACCTATACAATCTCATAATTTCTCGTATTACGTGCCTAGATCTAACATTCTAAGATAATGACTCGATACAAGACGTAATCAGCAGATGTAGTGCACCAACAGTATTATTTTGGGAAAATTTTGTAAAGTAAAAATATAATATTTTTGAGAAAAATATTTATATTTTGGGATTGGAAATAAATATATATTAAGTGAGACTTAATGATATAATTCGAACGCACATGTATTAAATCCCCCATCCTTGGGAAGGAAAAATAATTACCAAGTATGCACGGAATGTAAACACGAAATAGTTGTCTAACTATTTCCCAAAAACCTAAACCATAAAGCTAAGGCACGGCCGTCCGTCTAATAGAGTTAGTACATGTAGGTCGTTGCACAGCTGCTTGACTTGGAGTATACTTGGTAGAGATGCACCGCTGTGAGTTCATGTCCCCCTTTTCTCTTAACTGTTTTCAGTTTTCTAAACTGCGGGGGTGAAATACATGTTACTTTGATTATGAATACTTTATACATGGTATGGTTAGCGTAAGGAGGGTTACTATTTAGATCATGTGAATGGGTAGACGGAAACTTGAGGTCATTAATCCTCAGGGTAGGACCGAGGGGCAGGAGCGATAGATCTATTTGGGTGTAGCGAGCCCAGTCCCAGGCCCAGCATAACGGACCTCGGGATGACTTTGTACCCGGCGCATAAATCTGCTAGGTTTGAGCCTTCCTACTTGCATTTCACACATATCAATGGCCTTGCAAACCATTGGTGATCTCTTTTTTTCCTTATTTGCTACATACCAGGATTTTTATACAAACAAAGCTTTATTTGCTCACTTACACATGAACTCGCTCAACATTATTGTTGATTTTTCAACTTACATGTATTTCAGGGAATTAAAGGATCTGGCACGGTATGGCACATTTTCCCGCTGCACTAGTACGAGGTCATCCGGGTTTAGGGAATGTGACTCTTTACTGGACAAGTCACAGTCCTTAAACTGTGTTTATGTTATGATATGGTTGTGTTTGTGAACAATGTTTATGTCGTTAGGTTGTGTTACCGTTAAAACAATGTTGTTGTTTTTGGATTTTAAAACTTAATTGAATGGATGATCTTGCATGGTTTTTGTTCATATAGCTTTGTTATGGTTAAGCTATGGTATTAAGAAGTCACACCAAATTAACCACGCTTCCGCAAAGCCAGGGTGTGACATATATTACCATCGACAGAAGACTATTAGTTTTTGTTTGATTTCATCTTAGCTTTACTCTTTTAAATTTCTAATGAATTTAAAAACGCCATGAACGCCAAGAAATTTACCTTAATAACCTATATAAACTGTTGAAATATAGAAAAACGCCTAATGAATTTGGGAAACGCCATGGAGGAAAATAACTTATAATTACTAAATGATTTTATTCAATTTGGGGGGGCGCACATATAACGCCAGAATATTTACTATGCTCCTTGTCTAAAAAAACAATAAAAACGTCACGTATTTGTTAAACGCCAAAAAATGGAAAGGTGTTGTGAGACGTGTTTAAAAAAAGAATATAAAAGGAAAAAAAAGAGCCCCTCAACCCTTCACTATGTCGCATGCCACGTGTTAGATCAGGATCCGTTCTCACACTTTAGGGCGTTTTCTCCTGATCTCGTACCTATATATATAGGGGAGAATCGAATGAGAAAAAAATTATTGAAAGAAGAAAAGACATATAAGTAAAATACTAATTCATTTATAATTTATCTCATTAATTTTTCTCTTTTTAATTAATTAGTGAACTAATCATTAATTATTGTACATATAATTTATAAAATCTACACGTATCAAAACTTTCTTACATATACCCTACATATTACAGAATTTTATCCTACACACGTTGAAATTTATCCTACACACTTCGAAATATATCTTACACACATTGTAATTTATTCTACACTTTAATTTAAGTTGTTTTTTAATTTGAAAAAAGTATATATTTTAAAAAGGAGTTACACATTTAATTTACTTAGTTATTTAAGAGGAAAAATACAAATTAATGATCTAAGGGTGAGCGGAGTGGAGCTCGGTGAGAGGCGGTAAACCTCTTTACCGAAGCGGTAAACCACCTCCAACAAAGCCTTTACCGATTTTGGTTGAGGAACTCGGTGAACCTTCACCGATTCCGTGAGAGAGAGAGGGAGGGGGGGGGGGGAGAGATGGGTGTGTGGTGGGGTCCATTCTTTCTCAACCAATCACACATTTTTCCTTTTTTTAATAGTTTACATAAATCCCATTAGATAAACCACCACCAATGTTTTTGAGCATTAGGTAACTTATTTAGGTGAATTGACATGACAATGTGTGATTGGGTGAATTAGGAGTTTACCTATTTGGAATAGGTAACCACTCCCTTCACCCCAAGTAAGTTTACCAATATACCCTTAAAATAAAATTAAATGCAAATATTAAATGAAGTAAAATGTAACATTTTTATTGATTGAAACTTCTTCTTTTTTCTTCTTACAAACAATTTCTTCTCATTTGAACCTTCCGCTTTATATCTAATACTAATAAAAGGGTAACTTTAATGCCAAATGGCATTCTCTTATAAAATATATTTCATCAAAATGCCATGTGGCAATTTATTATGCCACCTCAACTATATAATAAATAATAAGTAAATTAATATAAAAACTATTAAATGATTGAATTTAATAAATATTAGAAATAATCTTATATTCATAATTATATCTATTGAATATTCTTAATTCTTAATAATTAATATTAGTTATCTACTTACCCATACTTTAATATAGTATCTCTACTTTAATAAATAAAGACATATCTACCAAAAGAAGATGTAATAACAAAAATTATACACCCATCAGTATTTGACTTAACCAAAAATTTAAAACCTTATCATGTTTATAATTTGTTATTATCATTTTCACAGATGTTAAAGATAAGTATAAACAAAATATATATATATATATATATATATAATATTAAATCATGAACTAATTCCATTCCATCTTCTACTTTGATAACACTTAATAAAATAAGAAAATATTAATTTGAAATAAAATATACTATGTATTTTGTATTCAAAAACAAAATTCTTACTTCGTAAACGCATCATTTAAATATTTAAAATGAGTGATGTTATATTTTTTTAAGTTCATGTGTATAGTTCATATTAGGGTTATATGTATTCATATTAAAATTTATATTTATGATGTGTGATGCAAGAAATAATATAAAATAGAAAAAATAATTTAAAACCTATAATGGTTATGTCCTTCAAACGCAACAAACCTCAACAATAACATATTTATTCTAAAAAAAACTCATTCAACTTTATATAAATGGAAAACACATTTATTTCCGCAAATAACTCGATCAACTCCATGTGTCTATCATAAAACCCTTGTAATACATGGTCTATAAACTAGTGTATGTATATATGTGTGTGTGTGAGAAACAAAAACCAAAACCCCCTCCTCCCGTAATAGATATCACGGCTGACCACATAACCTCCTCATAACGCCGGGCGGGGCGGTGTTCCGAAGCGCCATGGGGCATTATAGCCGAATATGACACTATATAACACCCACTACGGATGACCTTAGATTAGATTGCCAATGATCTCTAGATCAAATGGTGGAAGACTTGTATTTCTCTTGGAGATGCAAGTTCAACTCCCTCTTGTTGTAGAGTGAGCTACGGGTGGACAATTATAGGAGACCCAGGAAAACTTGAGTTCGATCCTTGAGCTAAACGGGTTTTAACGGTAATTTCACCGTCGTGCCTATGGGCGGGTGCGTTACCAGATTTTCTCCAGAATTGATGGTAAACTCAGATTACACTTGGAGTACTCCGTTAATCTAGTAAGTACCAATAATGCTCGGGATTAATTATGTTACAAAAGTATTAGATTAGAATAGAATAAATCTCGAAATGGGTAGGCTACGGCGAACAAAACCCGGAGCTCCGTATATCCCACTCGATTCTCCCGAAATCCCACCCACTTTTCCAAATAAAACAAATCCAATAAAGGGCGACAAAGGTTGACATTTTTCCACCACGCACGCTCGCTCACGACGCTCCCCTATGTATTATTCTCTTTAAATCCATTCACTGTTTAATCAATCAACTAGCATCATAAATCCAACCTGAGATCTCCTTTCATTCAGATTCACCGAACTTCGTAAGTCTTTTAAATCCTGATTTCTGTCTACTTTTTGGGTTTGTCTGTGCTCAATTTCAGCTGGTTTTACACCCGATTAGTTCATATCTGCATGTTTTAAGTTCTAATTTACTACTTTATTGATGCCCAGTTGCAGTTTTGTGTCTGAAATTGATGGGTTTTGTTCATTATCGCATGAGAATTCATTGTTTTGTTCATGATTTCTGCTTCACAATTAAGTAAGATTTATGTCATCTTTTGAACTTAATATGCAATTAAACCGATCTAGATGACAAAAATGTGTAAACTAATTCTGATTTTCCGATTACTCGGATTTGGGTAACCCGGGAAGGAATAGGGATAAGAAATTTGAGATAGCACATCCAAACACCCCCTGAATCCTATATGAGGATCTCTAACGGATTTTGAGATAGATTTATATCTGCAAACATGTTAAAAACTGATTTGGTTATCCAAAATTGTGTTTATGTTAGTTTATGATAGTGGAATTATTGTGTTTGAATTTTGTTAAGGTTGAAGTTGGGGATAGTTAGGTAATCGCGTTATCAGATAATCAGTTTTCTTTTTACAAATAAGAATCAGATTAAGTTCTTTTTTGCCAAACACCCTATGATCTAAACTGTAGGTAGTAATCATCTTTTTGTTTAGACACAAACCTAGTCTTGTGATTTCTGTTCAAGAAAAGGACATGTTTGACTACAAAAGTCAAAATTGGATAATTTCTGTTATTTCTTATACTATTAACATTTATTATAATCATTTGATTTATAGGAGACTATGGGTGGTATCTTGACCAAGGGAGATGACTCGCCTTTGACTTCGGCCCCCACAACCAAGCTTGAAGTCAAAATCCTGGAGAAAATGCGCAAGAGAGAATCCAAAGGAACTTCCATGAAATCCTTCAATACCATACTCTTAAAATTCCCAAAAATTGACGTGGGTCTAAGAAAGTGCAAAGCTATATTTGAACAATTTGGTAAGTACACGAATGACTTTAGTTTTAAAAAGTGCGCCTAGGCATGAGGCACCCTCGGGCAAGAGGTTCATCACTTCATTGCGTGAGGCGACGGGCGCTCATGAGGCATAGGTCAAAATTGCATGATGAGTGCGCACGAGCGCCCGGGGGGGGGGGGGGGGGTATAAATGTAAATTTTATAGAAATCTAAAAAATACTATATAAATACCTTGCATCTCGCGTACATGATGCATGCACCTTTGCCTCACGCCTCAGCTCTAGGGACCTTATTGCCTTGGACCCTCGGTGCACTTCACACTTTATTTAAACCAAGGACATGAACAATTCGGTATGTTGACCAAGGGAGATGACTCGATCTAATGCTGTGTTAATTTTTTTCAAATATAGATGAAGATAAAAGCGGGTCAATCGATCCAAAAGAACTGAATCACTGCTTCCGTAAGCTTGAAATCGATTGCACAGATGAGGAAATTAATGATCTTTTTGAGGAGTGTGATATAAACAAGGACATGGGAATAGCCTATAAGGAGTTCATTGTGCTTCTCTGTCTTGTCTATCTTCTCAAGAAAGATTCTGTTTCCACTCATTCAGTATCCTTGTGGTCGATAATCTACTCGTGTTTTGTGTGTTTTTTGTTACAGGTGGTAAAATGGGTGGGTGCGGTTAAATAAATGCTCAAAATGAGTAATATTTTGGTATGGGTCAAAATAAGTTGGGTCTGGTTGACCCGAAACACCTTTGGTCCTATAATAGTTTAGTTTCAGAATAAAATGAGTCTTAGGTGATTTTTGACATCCGTTAGGCCTTTTTTTACCCTTTCACTGGCTAGAGATAAAACATAATTTGATTAAACTCGTTTGTAAGTATGCGGGTCAAAATTTTCAATCTTTTTTGTGTTTTCTTTCATCCTGTTACATTCTTAACATTAGTAAAGAGTTCACAAATGGAGATCCCGGATCTAGAAGCCACTTTTGAAACATTGGTTGACTCGTTTGTGTTCTTGGACAAAAACAAGGACGGTTATGTTAGTAGGAGTGAGATGGTTCATGCAATAAATGAATCTACTTCCGGGGAGGGATCTTCCGGGCGCATAGCCATGAAAAGATTTGGTATCTCTTCTCCCCTCATTCTTTTGTATGTTGTTCAATTGTGTACCAAATACGCGTGTGGATGGGTGGGGTAAGTAGTTATTTCACGCGAAACAAGTACAAACGGCTTGACCTTTTTAAATATTTTTTTTTATAAATAGTTAGTGTGTTAAATATGTTTACAAAAGTACGACAATAATGTGAACTTTTTACTAACTCAATATATAAGAAGGGGTATCATTAAAGGTAGACTTTTGACAACATTTGACCTGTCTGATATATAACCAAATCAACCCGTTAAAGAGTAACCAGGTTAAAAACTCAAAATACTCACCTCTAATTCGAGTGTCGCATGTGAATGCAGAGGAGATGGATTGGGACAAAAATGGAATGGTGAACTTTAAGGAGTTTCTCTTTGCCTTCACTAAATGGGTTGGAATTGACGACGAAGAAGAGGCCACAGAAGAGTGAGAAAGTAATTCAAAACAAGCAGGAAATCTTACGATGACCGAGCCAAGATGCTGCTGATTCAAGATCTCTTTATGTTGTTTATTTTGTTTGTAAAAGTAAATATTTTTTTTTTAACTTGGAAC
Source organism: Helianthus annuus (assembly GCF_002127325.2). Taxonomy (NCBI): domain Eukaryota; kingdom Viridiplantae; phylum Streptophyta; class Magnoliopsida; order Asterales; family Asteraceae; genus Helianthus; species Helianthus annuus. The sequence continues at coordinate 100,801,394 of NC_035438.2, read as the reverse complement.
TTGTTGCTTCTATCTATCAAACGGCGCATTTTGCTTCACGCTTTCTTTTTGTTTTGAGGCCCGTTGTTGACTTGGGCTTGGCGTAGTGGGTGAAATGGGTCATGATCAAACAAACCACACATAACCTTCAATGGATAGAATAGTAGGGATACGCACCTGATTATTCAATTAGTTTTCACTATATTCCTGATGCGCTTTACCTGGTACCAGTAACTGAAATATTCGTGGGGCCTGTTAATTTCCTCTAACGTGTCCTCATGGTAAAAATATAAAAGCATAAGAGAGCGAGTCTGAACTTGTGAGTTAACATTGCACCAACACAAAGGCCGAAAAACCCAGGCAACACATATATATATATAAGAATTCTCACACACAAAACCATCCCATCCCTCAAAAAAGAGAGACTATAGCAACACTTAGAAGGCCCGATGGCGATTGGAGGCAGTCATAGACGCAGTTTGTTTGGCAATGCATATTCCAAATATATGCAAGCTCTGAAAGCCCACTAGTATCCGACCCGATTTATCATCCTGTGGTCTTTGCTCTCTTCATCCCCAGGCTATTATTGTTAAAGGGCGAAACTGAACCTGACATTTGAACTGTTTCTTCACGTAAGGTGCCCTTCAGCATTGCAAGCTCTCGCAGCTGCTGCTTCTTATAGAAATCATGCGTTTTGTCCTGCACACACAACACAGCTTCAATTCTAATCCTTGTAACGACAGTTTCAACCTGTTTACTTATAAAAAGGTGACTTAGGAAGGAAACGGAGTGTGTTTTAATGCATAGAATCTTGAAAATCATTCTATTTAATATATAAATTAATATATTCTTGTGATCTTTTTTGGGAATAAGTTGATACCACAGGCCTAAGCAGATCTTCAAGTATCTCACGCGCTTGCATTAAACGGGCATCGATTATATCAACAGGTAATTCTGCTTCCACAATGTGTATGTGAAGAGGTTCATTCAGGTGTTCAAACCCTGGTTTTCCTCTCATCATCTCTTCCTACATTATGAAACAAACAATTAACATGCAGCAGAAAAGCCGTATCTTGCTATGACAATATTCAAAATGACTGAAATCCGTTGAAGATTCTTCCACGAACAACAACTTTTATTAATTCAACTTGTAGAAATAAATTACGAATACATGATGTATTTGAATGCCAACAGGGTTGGTTCGGTAATAGGTCAGAACCAGGTTGGGTCAGTTTTGTACACTTGTATTAGCGAACCTTCTCATTTTACCCATTTGAGATAAAACATAGCCCAAACCAAATCAACCCATAATATATTTTACCTTTGCTGGATCCTTGATGCTTCCATGTCCTCTGATAAGAACACGGCAATCAGTACTTGCTTCCACTCGCTTAAGAGAAGACGTCCAACAAAATTAAACTGCAAGTTCAGTAACACTAACATAGATTAACCAACAAGTATACAAGATTTAGTAACAGAAGACAACAAATGAACTTACATTAGGGTAAGTGGCTACTGGAATATCAACCCTCATTGTTCTCTTAACTACAAGACCAGATGAACTGCCTTGCGAACCAAGCCAGCTCTGTGCAGATAAAGCTGACATCTGCACGAAAGAATTCCAAACAAAAACAAATTTGTATTTATGTGGTTTTGTTTGGCTATAGTAACAAAGTATAACTTTTACTAATTTGCGTTAAGGGAAGGCACATATTAAGTAATTCAATTTATGGCTCAAACCATTGTTGGGAGGCTACTGCATGCTGATTCTTTCACCAAGAAGTCTTACAACCAAAAACCGATAATAATCAAAGGTCTCAAGATGGTCATCTCCATGACATAAATATAACACAATCTGTAACCAATATAAGAAGTATTCATAAAAGTATAAACATGCAGATGGTGTAGTGGGTCAACATATCCTAAAAACGGGTTGGGTACTTGGGTTAGGTTAGCTATCTAACGATGGTTACATTATGAGGTCAATCAATGTTGATGATGTTAGCCGGAAACTACCTGTGATTATATAAGAAATATATTTGGTTTGGAAACAAGTCAAAGCAGTTAGCATGAAAAGTAAGTCAGGAATGCTTGTAAAAAGCAGTAAGAAAAAGGTTATGTTAATGGTTAGTATCCTATCCATACTTCTGATTGAAGTGGTGAGGTCCATCTGTTAGCTCCTCCATTTGAAAACATAGCATGTTCAAGCCCACTTTGATCTAAAACTGATGCATTCTCCAACAGCGTGCTTACACGCAATATTTCTGCTCCAACAAGGTCAATTTCCAAGAACAACATGTACTAGTTAGCAGTTATCAAAGTAGTAGTTAGTTAGTAGTCACCACAAAAAATCGATACTGGTGATTTGACAGGTGTCAGTTGAGTTGAATACCATTATAAAACCAACAACCTTTAACAAGACATTTCATCTGGACAAAAACATTTATGCTTCAAAAGGTTAATCAAATTGGTTATGAAACTGAAAGATTAACCAACTAAGCTAGAACTCCTAGAAGGGTCAGTTTACATAAGATATCATGTTTTGTTCTTCTTATAACTAATTTTATTATCCAAACCCATGACCAAGAAATCTTGCAACTCCGTTCCCTGATGCAGGACGATGTGAACTACAGGAAAACATTTTTGTATGTTGTAAAGTGAACTCTTTTCCAGTCATAAGCTGTTCAGCATCAGACTAGAAGTGTTAACAGACTATATCTACTACTACTACTAATACATAATTTTAAGGGCACATTCTTCAGGGACGCGTATTTGAATATAATAAATTGTTGATTATCCTTAAATATGAACATACATAGTTAAAAGAGATTAGAGCCAAATTAAAGATGCAAACAATGTGTTAGAGCTTAGAACTTGTTCCTTAAGCAGAGGAAAAAGATTGTTTATTTCTACTTCCAGACACACCTATCGTGTCACTCATATTATGGCATGTGCCTCAACCAACTAACTATCAACATAATAACAATGACAGCATCAATGAACAAAATACACTCTTTTTATCCAAATGGACTTAGTTGACTTATACTCCTTCTTCTTTTGAAGCACAGTAGTTGTTAGCATGCATCATAATTTAACTCTAACTTGAGCTTCAAATCACTTTTTCAAGCATAAAAAAAAAGCAATGACTAAAAGCTTGAAACTGCCTACTAAAACTCTATTAGGCTGTGTTTGTAATGGTAAAAATCATATAATATGCTATGAAATGAATGACTAGTTTTGTATTTAACAAACTCACCCTGATTCAGCAATCGGTAACAATTGGGAAGCACAGGCACAAAGGGGCTAAGTTTGTTCCGTTCAGACAGTAACTCAGATAGATACCTGTCAACATGTAAAGAACATGAATCACCATCATTATATCAACAAAAACAGCAAGTAAACTACACAATGACAAGAAGATCATCTATGAAACCCCCTGCAGCTCCTTAGTCCTTCCTCTTAATCAACAACAATTGAAATTCAATCAAACACTCTTATACATGTCTTTGCAACAAATTCTCCATCAGTTTACTAAAAATCAAGAGAACAACACGCTCTGATGACAGTCAATCAATCATCATGATATGGAGTTAGTATTCGAGATAGATTTAACCGACATACTCCTGTTGCTCAACGATGGCGGTGGCTGTGGATCGAAGACAGGCGATATGAGGCGAGGGAGAAGGTGAATATGCCATATACCTACCGGAAGACATATCTCGTCGTAACCGGAGGGAGGGAGGAAGATTAGAAGTTGAGATCAACACGATGTGAAGTGGCTACTGTACATGATTTACTGCAACGTAAAAAGCAATGGATCCACCACCCTCTTGCCTGTTTTGTGGGTGGGCATGCTTCATCATGGTGTTTAATTGTAGGCCCTCAAGTCTTCAAATTCACAAGTCCCTCATGGCGCATAAAGAAACGTGTATTTGCAACTGTTACCATAATAATAATAATAAAGTTAGTGGGCTTGTATTATATTTGGTTTATTGTCTAGCCCATTTTGCTAGTAATCCTAGATTGTTTCTTTATTTATAGTGTTACTTTTCTTTGTTTTGTTTATGTATGCACCTTTCATTATAATAAAACCCTAGCCACTTTTCTTTGGTACATGTTTATCAATTAGCATGGTATCAAAGCGCTATTCGATCCTTTTTTTCTTGTTGACATGATTATGAAAGAGTTTGTAGCAAGTATTAGTTGCGCATGTCGAACTCTGCATTGAGTATTTTTTGGGGCTATGGTGTTGAAGTTCATTACCGTGATTGTTTTTCGTTTGATGATATAATGTTCGGCCAACACAATTGTTTTGTTCCTTGGTATTTATTCTTTGCCATCTCATTCCATTTAGTTATTGTTTATTCTTGCAGCCAGGAAATTAGTGAAGAAATTGTGAAGTGCATTGAATAATGTGAATTATTAGTTTGATGAAAGAACTAATACGGCCTTTTAAAATTATTTGTGGTGTGGGAATTTTGTGAAGTATTCATTTAGTTTATGGAGTATTCGGTGCGTTAATATTTTCTGAATGTTATGAATGCATCCATTATTAGTGACTATTCACATTTCTAACTCCCATATCACATTTATGTCTGTATTAATATTATAGCCTATATATGGTGGATCATGTATATTGTATGAGACATCAACAAGAATAAGTTTCTTACATTCTCCATTTTCTCTTTGTCTCCATAATCTCTATAATCCTAGTTCATATGTTTATATATACTTTATATATTGTTGCTATCGTTTCACAACACGTTATCAGCACGAGGCTTAAAAACCTTGATCAATGATGCTATCACCTAGAATCATCGCAAGAGAATGAGAGCCACTGCCCTCACAATCTCACATGGAACATGAAAGCCGATATCTTTGTTCTTGATAGGTATTCCCTTCATGACACAGGTAACAAAATCAGACCCCCTTGAAATTATTTAATAGTATATGCATGCATTATTATACATACGCTATTTGAAACTTGTCTTGATTCGTCCTATCAAACATTGAAAAAAAAAACGAATTATTTTTTTCTAATTAGTTTCCTATGAAACAAAAGGATGTATACTGTTTTAAACTTGAAAAAATGTTATTTAACAGTATAATACCATAAGTTGTTAAGATATCCATTTTGTGACCAAGTGAGTTGTAAGGCTTCCGAAACAAGTTATAGACCATTAATTGCTAGAATGTTCCCATGTAATGAATTGTGATGTTCATTCATATTGTTAATCATTAACTTTTACACACATATTATTGGTTTTTCAAAGGAAACAAGTTATATGTTCTTTATATGTATTAGTACGCATAAGGAATACTAGATGAATGTAATGTAATTGTTGGAACTTCTATGGGAATATTTTGATAACCATAATTAATTACATCAGTTCAAATTACTTTTCCATAACGATGATAGAAGAACTACACCTTATTATGTTTAGATTTCAATTTATCACATAAAAAGTTATGAGAATACATATTACTTACAGTATTAATCACTCCTATAGAAAAAAGCAAACCATTTTTACTTGTTTGGTGTTTCATGAAACGTCTTACTCTAGTTTAATGACTTAATTATCCATGTGTTTACTTATCTTAATTATCAACCTTTTTGTTATGAATATAGTGTTATAAATATTGTGACTATCCATGTTCCTAACTCCATATCATTTAGTGTTATGAATATTGTGACTATCCATGTTCATAAATCCATATCATTTATGTTCTAGAGCCCTATAAATAGTAGTCAATGTATTTGGTTTTAGATATCTCAAAGTGAATAAAAACACTCCCATTCTCCATGTTTCTATCTCTCTATAATTTTTAGCTTGTTAGTAAACTATTATATAATAATGTTTCCTTTCTCTGAGTACAATTCATATATAGAAATGCTTTTTATATGATTCATATACTCGATGACACTATTAGATTAAAACCTTTATATTTGTTTAGAAAACCTATGTAATGTATTATACAGTTATGCAGTTAACACATTATCATAAGAAAATATATAATGTGTACGTATTACACTAAACGTTTTAATAGTGTTTTTTATATATTCTTCACATTTAACCATGATTAGTAAGGAAAATAAAAAAAATGTATATTTTATTGTATTGTATTGTATTGATGAGAAGGCATCTTATATCAATTATATATTGTACAATTTCACTTTGTACATTATATTTAATATGCCATTGTTTATGTATATAGATTGTCTTTAATGAAGCAGCTAAATAAAAGTTGTGTATATGATCACACATTATAAACATGATTGAATAGTGATCAAGATTCATTTATAATATGATATTCGAAGTTTCAAACTCACTAAAGCTTATTGTAAATTTATTGATGCTTGTAAGATTTTGGACTGATAAATCTTAATGATTCAGTCGTGTAATTGATGTTATGTGGTGAAAAGATTAGTTATACATGTGGATAAAACAAGTTCCATTGTCAAACCTCAAATATGCTCTTGAAGAGGCAAGATTGTTAAAGAATATGTAAGGTTTGAAATGACCACCATGAAAGTTTTGTGATTCTAATCCGTTCATGAAGTGAATGTGATGATATAATGACCAATGTAAAGGTCGCGATCATGTATATAATAACTAAGAAAATTGTAATGATGTCACCATGATCATTGTTTGGTTATAATCCATTCCTTGAACTGAATGTGATGATATAATAATTGGTGTAAAGTTCGTAATCATGGTAATTGAGAAAATTGTTATGATGCTCATGTAATAAGATCAACCATGTTAATAATGAGATGACTATACAATGATCGTTATAAAGGTCGTAAGATATAAGATTGATAAATCTTATACGACTCATCTAGTTCTCAATTGATGGTAAGAGAACATTATTTACAAGGAAAAATCGATTAAATTCTTTTCATTTGTCACACTTGAGACATATGCTCCTAAATTAGCAATATCATTATAAGAGTCATGAAAAAATGAAACGATTTCATACTCATGTGACCGAGTAAATAATGAAAAACTATGAAGCTTGTTTTGGTTCTACTCCATTCCCAAAAGTGAATGTGATTACATATTAATCATTGTATATGTAATGATGGACCTAATTGAGAAACTTGTAATGATGATAATGACTATAAGAATTGTAATGATGGTCATTTTAATAATGATAATGAACCACAAAAGTGGCAAACTAAGGAATGATTGCATAGCGTGATGGTTTGAACTTTGAAGTTGTAATATATTCTCTCGTATCATACGTTTTGTATTACATACGAGCAAGTAATACACATATGATCATAAACCAGAAGTTTATGGATCGTAATTATTTAATTAGTTGTCATGACCGGTTAGACTATAACAACTCTCCTAAAATAATTAAAACACCCATATACGCCTTAAAATACACCCCGTATACGTAAAATGGCCCTAAATACATTTTTTTATAAAAATTAAATAAAAACAAAATTTAATAGTTCGTTGCGGGGCGCGACAAATACCCCATGGGCCGTCGCGGGGCATGACAGCCTGGCTACGGGGTCGCACCCTGAGCCGCCACGTGTCACATAGGTGTCGAACCTATGTTGTTGACCGGACAAAGCTACGCCCTAGACCCCCTAGCTCGTGGGCCGCGTAAGAGTCGCCCTTGGCTTTCGCAGGGCGCGACAAACGGCAGATCAGGCCCTATAAATTGAGAGCTTCGGCCTTTAATTGCAACTCGCTCAGAATTTCAATTTCTCTCTCAATTCTCTAAAGTTAAAATTATACCCGGGCATTATACCCCCTAATTAGCGAAGCTCTGCCTCGTTGTAAGTATTTTAACCCTTGGTTACGGATTAGATACGCTGCCCGATTGATCTAGCGCTTCGTAACGGCTGTCGAGGCTCTGCCTGACGTAGTCATTGAAGTTCTATCTCGGGGAGGGTATAACTAATGTAAAATTGGGTTATTATACTAACACATGTTCCTTATTTAAAATTTATAGATTATAACCAGGAAGCCACCAGAAATTACCTAAGATAGCAATGTGAGTTAATCCTCCTTTTTGCAAACTGTTTTACAAAGCCTCAATGTTTTAAATTACATTTCATAGTGATTGAGTATTTGTAATTCTACAATTATCGTCGGTATGTTGGGGTTTTGTATACAAAATTTGTTACTACACTGTGAGTAGTAGCATGACCACAAGTCGGGTTGACAGTACCGTGGGTGGTAATTAAAGTAAAAAATAAACAAATGTAATTGCGAGATCGCACTTAATGCTGTAAACTGATAAAACTTGTTTTGATTAAATTGGGATTCACTCACTAGTATTTCCAACTGACAAAATGTTTTTAAACGTGTTCAGGTAACAAAATGTGAAAGCCAAACAGAAGCCAGCTGGACAGCACTGAAGGCTTGGAAAAGTGCCTATAAAAAGTTACCTAAATAAAGAAGATGTTTTATTTCAATAATTTAGGGTTTACCCCTAAAAACACGTTTGTAATTGAAACTTAGGTTTTATCCCAGTATATTTATTATTATAAAATGTGGTGTTTTACTCTGATAAAATATTTCCTAACTACGGTCCTGTGACAACCCTCACCAAACTAGGTATCCGTACAAATTAATTAATATTTAATTAATGCTTAATTACTGTGCTTGCTTACAATTGTGGTTAAACTGCTTCTTGATTTCTGATACATACATATTCATGCATCATAATTTATTAGTGTCACTCCATTTATTACACACAAACTATAGTGACAAACTTGATGCACAAAAGCACAGTTAGCACTATGAACGGATAACCCAGTAAACATGCTGACATTGCCAACACTAGACAGACACTGTCTCTGAGGCCAGTATGAGCCGGGAATAGATTACTACACTAGTAGGGAGTGTAAGGAGGGGAGGATTGTAAAACTGCGTCACTAGGTGATTGTTATAGTGACCGGATGTGCCTAAAACATACTTTAATTACCAAATTCTGCACTTTATACAAAAAATTCAGCATTTACCATAACTAGTAAAGTGCAAAATTTTGGTAAAATAATACTAGACACTTTCCAAAGTGTCGGGAATTTATTGTGTCACTAAAAACACTATAAAAGACACTCTAAATGCTTACTTGACACTTTAACGGATCAATATCCAACCGAACAACCGGACTTTACCCGGAACATAAAAATATTGTCAATGACATTGTTTTTACTTTTCTGAGCTAGTTAGGGTCCCCGAACACCCTAACACCTTATATATTAATAAACACTTCAAGTATCCTAACTAAAACCACTTGTTTCCAACTAATCACCTAACTATAACATCAAAACCCAACCATACCCCCCCCACCTTCGATGGTCACAAGGGTGGGACACACCCTTGTGCTTTTGTTGATTATTTTATTAATTTATGTTAGATATTTAGTAAGCATATTGTATGGAGGATAAGAACTTGAAATGGTTTATAAATATGCACTAAGGGCAATCATTCTCTATCATCACAAACCTCAAAAAAATTTGCTCTCCTCCTCCCTCTTTGAAGCTCACGGCCGCCACCCCCTTACCACACTCCCACCATCATCCACCATTGTTCAACCATTTATTACATATACAAAGGTGCAAGGTGACATACAAGAAGACCCGGTGCACTCGGAAGCTCAAGAACCTCTCTAGATTGCTATTATCCACCTTGTTTACGCCTTGTGTAACATTTGTGCTTGTAATCATTGTGAACAGTTCAATTATCAATAAAACAATGTTATTTTATCCCAATGATTGTTTGATTGTGTTTTACATTTTTCATGTTTTGACTTTCGTTCAATTTCAAACTCTACATCGCTTTCTGGAGAATTATACGCAAACTGGTGCGTAAACGTACTCAGTTTAATGCGACAAATACTCCGGAACATCAACATATACTCAACATACCTTAAATAACCTTTACATAACTTAGAAATAAGTTTTGAAGGCTTTGGTATAGCAAAAACAAGTTAATTCGCTTACAGGGACTAAACTTGACAAACTGCGAAAGTATGCCAATTTGAACTGTAACGGACATTCCGGAACATGTCCATAAGTTAAACATACCATAAATATCCTTTACATAGCTTAGAAATAGGCTTTGAGGGGTTTGGTATGCTAAAACAAACTTTTGGATCATTCAGGGACTAAAAGTGTCAAAAAGTGCATAAGTTTGCACTTTCGCGCATAACTTACGTTCTGAATACATCCGGACATCCAAAAATTTATGTAAGCATCCTTATATTATGCCTTAGTGTTTGGCATGAGAAAAATCCATTCGTCGCGTCATTTGGATCGTCTTTCACGCTTATGCGCATTCCGTCGTAATTAAGCGAACATCGCGATCGTACGGCCAAACGAACCGACATCCGACATATTTTTGGGCATGTTTCATGTCCACAATGTTTAGGCATCATTTTAGGGCCTTAAAGATGGCTTTACAGGTCTTAGAAGGGCTGGAAATAGCTTAAACACGCAACAGGGACCAAATGTGTAAATTCTGCAAGTGGTGCAGATCAGAGAGGGCCAGGCGGCCCGCGTGAGTTTTGCCCAAATATGAGGCGGGCCGCGTGGGGATGTCTGACAGAAAGATTTTGCATTTAATGCAGAATCTGGCCTTTCGTTCGATCAAGGGGCAATGCCTTTTCACCCAATGAAGAGCCAAGAGTCAAGTTCACTGAACTTATCCACTGGACACATGTACGCACGTGATCAAGGCTCGATATTCGATAAAACGATCCTAACGGTTCCACTTTTCCTATAAATACCCCCCTTTAGTGTAAAAATCACAAAATCAGATCCTAAAGCTCTAAGTTGAAACCATTGTTTCATACCTGAGCTGTTTGATCTTGATTTGCACTCGGGGACCCTTCGTAAGTCTTCTTTCGCTCTTTTATTCGCTTTTCGAGTCTGAAAGTCAACGTTTTGTTGACTTTCTGCATTGACCAGCTTTTGGTCGATGTGAAGTTCATGGAACTTCATAACGTGAGCGTGATCACGATGGTGATGGTCCGTAGTAACCATACCTACTGATCACCACGTTATCTAGGCTCAGTGACGAGTCGTAGTTTCGGCCAAAATGTGCATTCTTGCATATTTTGTAACCAAACTGCTCGTGAGCATCAAAACCGTTTGTTTTGATGTCAAACCTGTTTTCAAACTTGGTTAAGCATGTTCTAACATGCTTAGCTCGTCACTTTTAGTTTAGTGCTTATATAGGGTCGTAAGGTAAGCGATCTAATCCATCGCTTATACTTTCGAACCCGACCCATTTGGTCGATCTTTATGATCCGACCAAACACATTAGGTGACCATAGCTATAACCTTCCGAGGTTATACCTTGTGGTCACGATGTTAGACGTTCCGAACGCGTTCTACGCGAACGACGCGTTAGGGTGGCATAAGCTACCTCAACGGGTCGTGATGGACCGTAAGCACTTAGGTTAAGTTTCATTTTAGTATGTAGGCTTTGTTAAACCATATTACACGAGTCTCCATACTCGTTTGGTTTTCGAACCCGCGTACTGTCCGATCCTTCCGATTTGGTCCGGTATATTAACATAGCTACCTATTAGGTGCCGTTTGATATCCCGTGATCTTTAGCATTATCTGGTTATTATACAAGAACTCCAAAGCAATCTCAGGTGAGTACATAGAACCCCATCTTTTACTGTTTTCTAAACTGTTTTGGGGTGAAACACATGTGCCTATCTGTTACTTTCATGCTTTCCAAGTTTTCACATCATATGCCTGCTATGTTGTTAGTACATTATAGTACACGATTTCATTACATTTTATGCTATGTATGCCCATTGTGAGCGTACTTAGTACATTGATTTACATAACATTTTTGCTGCATATGTTTACTCAGCATATGGGCACATCGATTTACATGAACATTTCTGTTGCATATGTTTACTCAGCATATGGACACATTGATTTACATAAACATTTCTGTCGCATATGTTTACTCAACATATGGACACATTGATTTACATAAACATTTCTGTCGCATATGTTTACTCAGCATATGGACACATTGATTTACATAAACATTTCTGTTGCATATGTTTACTCAGCATATGGACACATTGATTTACATGAACATTTCTGCTGCATATGTTTACTCAGCATATGGGCACATGCCTTCATTTTGTTATGACATTTGGTTTGTTTAACATGGGACAATACATTCATTAACATTAGCTACGCCGTTCGTTAGTAGGTAGTGGTACCATAGGAATTGACAACTCCCGTTTCTGAAGTCCTGGGTTTGATAGGACTGGAAGGAATGACCGAATTCGATATACATAACTTAGATAAACCTTTAATTTGTTTAAGGGTTTATCGCCGCAGTCTCAAGGCTTGGATGTATGCATAGTTTACAATACCACATAAATGTTAATATCAATAGAGCATGCATTTCCCGCAGAACATAACGCTGATTTAAACCACGTTTTACTTCAACGACTTGTTTTGTGCATATGGTTTAAGTTGATACATTTCGCTTACCATACATGATACATTTTGGGATTACACATTACATGATTTACATTGAACATAAACACGTCGACATTGACATATACATTTGGTGGTTTACACTTGAGCATAAACACTTGACATGGATTACAATAACACTTGACATTTGGTTTACACATGAACAATTTACATGGTGGATTGGTTTGGGTAAATGATTTAAGTAACGTGGCGTATGTAATATGATACAAACATGGTGGATACGCCGCTGGTACTTCCTATATATAAATGTTTGTATAATATTACATATCGTGGCGTTGTCTAAGTCATTTCAGTTTAGACACATTACATTTTACATAAATAACATATTCTTCACAAGACATTATTTTCACAAACAACTTATCTTATTCAACTCATTTTACTTGGTTGTTCGTTTAACCTTGCACTTATCTATACATATCGTTTGATGTTATCGTTTTTCAAATGATTTACAAAGCAAAACAAAGTACAAGGTTCATGACTGACTGTTATTAAACATTCTTTAAACTCAAGTCATGAATCACATTTTCACAAAACCTATGTATCTCACAGGCATTTTTATGCTGACGTACCTACTTTCACATGTGTTTTCAGGAGCTATTCCATAGGACGATGATCATGATTCTAGGGCGGACCTGTGCCTTAGAGCCTAAAAATGAAGTTTGAACTAGCTTAATTATGTTTTGAATATCCGTACTCTCTTTCCAAGACAATGTAACACCTTTGTTTATAAATAAAATACAACTTGTATGCCATGGTCATGAAACAATTTAATTCTGTCCACGACACTCCCCGGCGTTTCCGCCGCGGTTGCATGTTATACGCGGCCGGGGTGTGACAGAAGAGTTGGTATCAGAGCCATTGGTTATAGGGAATTAGGTTATTAGTAATGCTTTGACCTAGACTATAACTTTCTAGGACCCTAACACAAGTTATCTTGTGTTTAGAGTTTAAAACATGCACATCACCTATCCTTAGGTGATAACCACAACGGGAACTTCGGTTCCGAATCCGCTTTGAAAATTAATCATCTGTTCTAGGATGATTGATTACTAGGTTTTGAACCCTCTATTATAAGGTTTTGAACCCCTTTGGATTTTCAAAAATCCCGTCAAAGTTTTGGGTTAATAGTGTGAACACGTGCGAACTGGAAGAGTGAATGCCTGTACCCTGGGTTTTCTGTCTAAGGCTAGAGTGTTCGTACAAATCCACATAATCGGACCAGTCACTCTTACCTGGGAACTCTTGGGGTGAGTGTTCACTTATAGGCGAGCATGTCTTCGCGATACACTAATCCTGACCCATTTACTTTGACTAGACATTTCACGTCGCTTATTTGCTTTGCGATGCATAACCGCCATCTTTGCTTTTGATTGCTTTTGCTTCATCTCATTCTCTTCATCCAATCATCTCACTCGTTTCATTTCATGTTTTTCTCTTCTAGAATGCCTCCTCGACGCGACAACCAGATAGCTACTGCCGAGCTGGCGGAGATTATTGCGCAGCAGATGGCTGCTCAATTTCCGAATCTCTTTGCTCAATGGAACCAGGCCAACAACAACAATGGTACATGCAAATACAAGGATTTTAGCTCGGCTAAGCCACTCAAGTTTAGTGGTTCTGAGGGAGCAACTGGGCTTCTTCAGTGGTTCGAGAGCATCGAGAACACTTTCCGTCATGTGCAGTGTCCTGACAATCGCAAAGTCGAGTTTTCTTCAAGCGTGTTTCAGAAGAGGGCTCTTACATGGTGGAATGGGGTTATGAGAGATCAAGGTACAGAAGTTGCTCTAGCTCAAACATGGGCTGAACTGAGAGCTCTTATGATGAGGGAGTTTTGTCCTCGTCATGAGCAACGAGCGTTGGAGAAAGAATTTGATGTGTTGAAGCAAGATAGTGGCGAGCACAGGGCTTATACAGATAGGTTTGAGGAGCTGAGTCTTCTTTGCCCGACTATGGTTACCCCACTCGATAAGGCCATCGAAAGATACATCGACGGCCTACCTGACTCAGTACAAGATATCCTTACTGGTAGCAACCCTACCACACTCCGTCAGGCAATCGAGTTATCGGCGACGTTGACTGAGTCGCAGATCCGAAAGAATAAACTACACAGGAAGGGTGACAAGGGCAAGAAGCAGTCGGCAGACAAGGAGGACAGTAAGAAAGGTCAGAACAAGAAGGGAAAGGACTCTGGTTCCTCAAGGGGGTCAAGGAAGCGTAAGGCTTCCCAAAATTTTGCTGTGACTGCCCAAGCTAACCAGGCAGCTCCCAACCAAGCCGCACAGCCTCCAGCCAAGAAACCCTATTCAGGAAATGCACCTTTGTGCAATCGATGCAACAGTCACCACCAACCACAATATCAGTGCCGTTTCTGTACTAACTGTGGGAAGTCGGGTCATCTTGCCGATGTTTGTCGGTTTGCTCAGAATAACGCAGTCCAGAACCCTGCTCAACAGGTTGCTCAACAACAGGGTCAGGCTGCACGACCAAACTACCCACCAGGTGCATGTTATAATTGTGGGGATCTGACCCACTACAGAAATCGGTGTCCAAGACTAGTCAACCAGAACCAGAATGCAAACCAGAATCCGGCACCGGCTCGAGGTCGAGTCTTTAACATGAATGCACAAGAAGCACAAGCAGACAACGAGGTGGTGAACGGTACGTTCTTTATTAATAATCAGCCAGCATCTGTTCTTTTTGATTCGGGTGCCGACAAGAGCTTTGTGTCATTGTCTTTTGAGACAATGCTTCGCGTGTCTAGAACAAAACTAGGTAAACCTTTGACAGTAGAGGTTGCCAGTGGTGAACCCATTGTTCTAAATTCTGTTCTACGCAACTGCCAGTTGAATCTTAACGACCATATTTTTCCTATTGACCTCACGCCAATGCAACTTGGAAGCTTCGACGTTATAGTGGGAATGGATTGGTTATCCAAGCATCGCGCAGAGATAGTTTGTTTTGAGAAGATTGTTCGTGTGCCGCTGTCTACAGGCGAGATCCTACAGGTTCGTGGTGAGAAGCCTGCCGGTGGTCTCAAACTCATGTCTTGTTTTAAGGCACGGAAGTATCTACGAAAGCACTATGTGGCTTTCTTAGCACATGTTACAGCAGATAAAGGCAAGGGTAAGTCTATTTCAGATATTCCTGTCGTTTGGGATTATTCCGAAGTATTCCCTGAAGACTTACCTGGTCTACCTCCATCACGCCAAGTCGAGTTCCGTATTGATCTCGTACCTGGTGCAAATCCCGTTGCCAGAGCTCCATATCGTCTTGCACCGTCCGAGATGCAAGAGTTGTCTAAACAGCTGCAGGAACTCTCCGACAAAGGTTTTATCCGTCCTAGCTTTTCACCTTGGGGTGCTCCCGTTCTCTTTGTAAAGAAGAAGGATGGATCTTTTAGGATGTGTATCGATTATCGTGAGCTTAACAAGCTTACCATCAAAAATCGATATCCCCTACCTCGCATTGATGATCTCTTCGATCAATTACAAGGCACATCTTACTTTTCAAAGATTGATCTACGATCTGGATATCATCAGCTTCGTGTACATAAAGAAGACATTCCCAAGACAGCGTTCCGTACTCGTTATGGACATTACGAGTTCACAGTCATGCCATTCGGTTTGACTAATGCTCCTGCTGTTTTCATGGACTTAATGAATAGGGTCTGCAAGCCTTATTTAGATAAGTTCATCATTGTTTTCATTGACGACATTTTGATATATTCTAAGACGCGAGCTGATCATGAGCAACATCTCCGTCTTACTTTGGAACTCCTAAAGAAAGAACAACTTTTCGCCAAATTCTCCAAGTGTGAATTCTGGCTTAAAGAAGTTCAATTCTTAGGGCATATTGTCAACGAACAAGGTATTCATGTAGATCCCTCCAAGATCAGCGCGATTAAGGATTGGGATACACCTACTACCCCTACTGAAGTTCGTTCTTTTCTTGGTCTAGCGGGTTATTACCGCCGCTTCATTGAGAACTTCTCAAAGATTGCAGTTCCTCTAACTGCTCTAACTCAGAAGAACAAGCCATTTGATTGGGGAGTCAAACAAGAGGAAGCATTTCTGACTTTGAAACAAAAGCTTTGCGACGCGCCTGTCCTAACATTGCCTGAGGGAAATGATGATTTCGTCGTTTATTGCGATGCATCTAAATTAGGTCTTGGCTGCGTCCTGATGCAAAGAAACAAAGTCATAGCATACGCATCAAGACAGTTGAAGATACATGAGAAGAACTACACCACTCATGATCTTGAGTTGGGTGCAGTTGTCTTCGCTCTTAAGATTTGGAGACACTACTTGTACGGTACAAAATGTGTGGTTTTCACTGACCACAAGAGTCTTCAACACATCTTCAACCAGAAAGAACTCAACATGAGGCAAAGACGTTGGGTTGAACTCCTAAACGACTACGACTGCGAGATTCGCTACCATCCTGGTAAGGCGAATGTCGTAGCCGATGCATTGAGTCGCAAGGAACGTACTAAGCTTCATTGTGTTCGTGTCCAATCTGTTATTCAAACCGACATACAAGCCCGTATTTCTCAGGCTCAACAAGCTTGTGTTTCACAAGGCTTGATGGATAAGGAATTTCCTTATCACATAACACCTGCTCTTGAACTAAAGGACAATGGATTGTACTATTTCATGGACCGTTTGTGGGTCCCAAGCCAAGATAATCTTCGTACCTTGCTTATGGATGAAGCCCATAAGTCTCGTTATTCCATTCATCCTGGCTCAGATAAGATGTATAAGGATCTTCGTATTCAGTATTGGTGGCCTGGTATGAAGAAAGACATTGCCTTATACGTATCCAAATGCCTTACTTGTCTCAAGGTTAAGGCTGAACATCAGCGTCCTTCCGGATTATTAGAGCAACCGGAGATCCCAGTTTGGAAATGGGAAAACATTACTATGGATCTCATTACTAAACTTCCGCGCACAAAGAAAGGTCACGATGCCATCTGGGTAGTCGTGGATCGTCTTACAAAGTCAGCGCATTTCTTACCAATCCGTGAGGATTTTTCGGCTGACAAACTTGCTCAAATCTACGTAGATGAAATTGTAGCTCGACATGGTGTTCCTTTGAGCATCATTTCTGACAGAGATGCTCGTTTCACTTCTCATTTTTGGAGAACCATGCAATCTGCTATGGGGTCTCAACTTAATCTGAGCACAGCTTATCATCCGCAAACGGATGGTCAATCTGAAAGAACAATCCAGACACTGGAGGATATGCTTAGAGCTTGTGTGATCGATTTTGGTGGTAGTTGGGATTCACATCTTCCATTGATTGAATTCTCCTACAACAACAGTTATCACTCCAGCATCAACATGGCTCCTTTCGAGGCTCTCTATGGTCGAAAATGTCGTTCACCAGTCTGCTGGAATGAGATTGGCGAGGCTCAGCTTACTGGACCTGCCCTCATTTTAGAGACAACAGATAAGGTAAAGAAAGTTCGTGATAACCTTCAGGCAGCTAGAAGCCGTCAGAAGAATTACGCGGACCTAAAACGCAAACCCTTGGATTTTCAAGTCGGTGATCGCGTATTACTTAAGGTCTCACCTTGGAAAGGTGTGATCAGATTTGGAAAGAAAGGAAAACTTGCACCTAGATATGTTGGACCATTCAAGATCGTCGAAAGAATCGGTAAGGTAGCCTATAGACTTGAGTTACCTCCTGAACTTGGAAATGTTCATCCAACCTTTCACGTGTCCAATCTCAAGAGGTGTTTAGCTGATGAAAACCTCCACATACCGCTTGACGAAATTCGTGTTGATAAAACACTGAAGTTTGTTGAGAAACCGGTAGAAATCATGGAACGTAAAGTCAAGTGGCTTAAACGCAAGCGCATTCCTTTGGTCAAGGTTCGTTGGGAATCAAAGCGTGGACCCGAGTTTACCTGGGAACGTGAAGACCAAATGAAGGCAAAATATCCGCATCTTTTTCCATCAGTTTCCTCTAAATAAATTTCGTGACGAAATTTTCACAAGTAGGGGAGACTGTAACATTTGTGCTTGTAATCATTGTGAACAGTTCAATTATCAATAAAACAATGTTATTTTATCCCAATGATTGTTTGATTGTGTTTTACATTTTTCATGTTTTGACTTTCGTTCAATTTCAAACTCTACATCGCTTTCTGGAGAATTATACGCAAACTGGTGCGTAAACGTACTCAGTTTAATGCGACAAATACTCCGGAACATCAACATATACTCAACATACCTTAAATAACCTTTACATAACTTAGAAATAAGTTTTGAAGGCTTTGGTATAGCAAAAACAAGTTAATTCGCTTACAGGGACTAAACTTGACAAACTGCGAAAGTATGCCAATTTGAACTGTAACGGACATTCCGGAACATGTCCATAAGTTAAACATACCATAAATATCCTTTACATAGCTTAGAAATAGGCTTTGAGGGGTTTGGTATGCTAAAACAAACTTTTGGATCATTCAGGGACTAAAAGTGTCAAAAAGTGCATAAGTTTGCACTTTCGCGCATAACTTACGTTCTGAATACATCCGGACATCCAAAAATTTATGTAAGCATCCTTATATTATGCCTTAGTGTTTGGCATGAGAAAAATCCATTCGTCGCGTCATTTGGATCGTCTTTCACGCTTATGCGCATTCCGTCGTAATTAAGCGAACATCGCGATCGTACGGCCAAACGAACCGACATCCGACATATTTTTGGGCATGTTTCATGTCCACAATGTTTAGGCATCATTTTAGGGCCTTAAAGATGGCTTTACAGGTCTTAGAAGGGCTGGAAATAGCTTAAACACGCAACAGGG
The DNA here is from genome assembly GCF_002127325.2 of Helianthus annuus. Lineage (NCBI taxonomy): Eukaryota > Viridiplantae > Streptophyta > Magnoliopsida > Asterales > Asteraceae > Helianthus > Helianthus annuus. Next base: position 100,782,100 of record NC_035438.2, on the reverse strand, counting down.
ACCAAATGTGTAAATTCTGCAAGTGGTGCAGATCAGAGAGGGCCAGGCGGCCCGCGTGAGTTTTGCCCAAATATGAGGCGGGCTGCGTGGGGATGTCTGACAGAAAGATTTTGCATTTAATGCAGAATCTGGCCTTTCGTTCGATCAAGGGGCAATGCCTTTTCACCCAATGAAGAGCCAAGAGTCAAGTTCACTGAACTTATCCACTGGACACATGTACGCACGTGATCAAGGCTCGATATTCGATAAAACGATCCTAACGGTTCCACTTTTCCTATAAATACCCCCCCCCCTTTAGTGTAAAAATCACAAAATCAGATCCTAAAGCTCTAAGTTGAAACCATTGTTTCATACCTGAGCTGTTTGATCTTGATTTGCACTCGGGGACCCTTCGTAAGTCTTCTTTCGCTCTTTTATTCGCTTTTCGAGTCCGAAAGTCAACGTTTTGTTGACTTTCTGCATTGACCAGCTTTTGGTCGATGTGAAGTTCATGGAACTTCATAACGTGAGCGTGATCACGATGGTGATGGTCCGTAGTAACCATACCTACTGATCACCACGTTATCTAGGCTCAGTGACGAGTCGTAGTTTCGGCCAAAATGTGCATTCTTGCATATTTTGTAACCAAACTGCTCGTGAGCATCAAAACCGTTTGTTTTGATGTCAAACCTGTTTTCAAACTTGGTTAAGCATGTTCTAACATGCTTAGCTCGTCACTTTTAGTTTAGTGCTTATATAGGGTCGTAAGGTAAGCGATCTAAACCATCGCTTATACTTTCGAACCCAACCCATTTGGTCGATCTTTATGATCCGACCAAACACATTAGGTGACCATAGCTATAACCTTCCGAGGTTATACCTTGTGGTCACGATGTTAGACGTTCCGAACGCGTTCTACGCGAACGACGCGTTAGGGTGGCATAAGCTACCTCAACGGGTCGTGATGGACCGTAAGCACTTAGGTTAAGTTTCATTTTAGTATGTAGGCTTTGTTAAACCATATTACACGAGTCTCCATACTCGTTTGGTTTTCGAACCCGCGTACTGTCCGATCCTTCCGATTTGGTCCGGTATATTAACATAGCTACCTATTAGGTGCCGTTTGATATCCCGTGATCTTTAGCATTATCTGGTTATTATACAAGAACTCCAAAGCAATCTCAGGTGAGTACATAGAACCCCATCTTTTACTGTTTTCTAAACTGTTTTGGGGTGAAACACATGTGCCTATCTGTTACTTTCATGCTTTCCAAGTTTTCACATCATATGCCTGCTATGTTGTTAGTACATTATAGTACACGATTTCATTACATTTTATGCTATGTATGCCCATTGTGAGCGTACTTAGTACATTGATTTACATAACATTTTTGCTGCATATGTTTACTCAGCATATGGGCACATCGATTTACATGAACATTTCTGTTGCATATGTTTACTCAGCATATGGACACATTGATTTACATAAACATTTCTGTCGCATATGTTTACTCAACATATGGACACATTGATTTACATAAACATTTCTGTCGCATATGTTTACTCAGCATATGGACACATTGATTTACATAAACATTTCTGTTGCATATGTTTACTCAGCATATGGACACATTGATTTACATGAACATTTCTGCTGCATATGTTTACTCAGCATATGGGCACATGCCTTCATTTTGTTATGACATTTGGTTTGTTTAACATGGGACAATACATTCATTAACATTAGCTACGCCGTTCGTTAGTAGGTAGTGGTACCATAGGAATTGACAACTCCCGTTTCTGAAGTCCTGGGTTTGATAGGACTGGAAGGAATGACCGAATTCGATATACATAACTTAGATAAACCTTTAATTTGTTTAAGGGTTTATCGCCGCAGTCTCAAGGCTTGGATGTATGCATAGTTTACAATACCACATAAATGTTAATATCAATAGAGCATGCATTTCCCGCAGAACATAACGCTGATTTAAACCACGTTTTACTTCAACGACTTGTTTTGTGCATATGGTTTAAGTTGATACATTTCGCTTACCATACATGATACATTTTGGGATTACACATTACATGATTTACATTGAACATAAACACGTCGACATTGACATATACATTTGGTGGTTTACACTTGAGCATAAACACTTGACATGGATTACAATAACACTTGACATTTGGTTTACACATGAACAATTTACATGGTGGATTGGTTTGGGTAAATGATTTAAGTAACGTGGCGTATGTAATATGATACAAACATGGTGGATACGCCGCTGGTACTTCCTATATATAAATGTTTGTATAATATTACATATCGTGGCGTTGTCTAAGTCATTTCAGTTTAGACACATTACATTTTACATAAATAACATATTCTTCACAAGACATTATTTTCACAAACAACTTATCTTATTCAACTCATTTTACTTGGTTGTTCGTTTAACCTTGCACTTATCTATACATATCGTTTGATGTTATCGTTTTTCAAATGATTTACAAAGCAAAACAAAGTACAAGGTTCATGACTGACTGTTATTAAACATTCTTTAAACTCAAGTCATGAATCACATTTTCACAAAACCTATGTATCTCACAGGCATTTTTATGCTGACGTACCTACTTTCACATGTGTTTTCAGGAGCTATTCCATAGGACGATGATCATGATTCTAGGGCGGACCTGTGCCTTAGAGCCTAAAAATGAAGTTTGAACTAGCTTAATTATGTTTTGAATATCCGTACTCTCTTTCCAAGACAATGTAACACCTTTGTTTATAAATAAAATACAACTTGTATGCCATGGTCATGAAACAATTTAATTCTGTCCACGACACTCCCCGGCGTTTCCGCCGCGGTTGCATGTTATACGCGGCCGGGGTGTGACACCTTGTTTCTTCCCTAGCCTTGAGCTAGTAGTAAGTGCTTCTAAACATCCTCTTGTTCTTGTTTAAAGTGGTTAATAGGTGATTTAACGGTTAAAATTCAAGAACACACAAGATCATAACTAAAAGTCTTGAAAGTAAGATAAACTAGTTGGATAAAGAGAAACTAATGGTGTAAATCTTGTAAATCTTGGCTAGTTGTGATTATTTTATGTTGTTTGTTGATAGTAGTGGGACGGATCATCATCTAACCATACTAGAACATGTTCATGGAACATGAACTAGTAATATGTTAAGTGTAAAAGTTGTAAGATGATGAACCCTTCCACTCATGAACATGAACTTGTGTAAATGAAATTTTTCTTGTAAAATAAGGTTCTAAACTAGTAGATCTAAAGATCTACAAGTGGTTTTTCGGAAGAACCAAGTGAAAGATGCAAGTTTTGTTTAAAACCCGGATCTTATGGTAGGAGTGGCGATCTTGGCGATCTTGGCGATTTTGGGTAGTGCTCGTGAAACCCTAACAATTTATCGATTTTACTGGTTTGATCGATCTTGGTAACCATCTTAGGGTTCTCTAATTGACCCTTAGAAGTTTATCATTTGAAATCAGGTTCGAGATTTGTTTAGGGTTCTGTTTTTTACGTGTTTCTGATTGAGGAGGTGCGGCTGATTAGGGTTACGACGCCGATTAGCTTTCTTTTCTTTTCATCAGATTCGAGTTTCTTGATTTGTGGCCTTCTTTTTCCAAGGTGTAATCGGATTAGGGTTTGTGGTCGGCGCTACCTGCTGGTTTGCGAACTAGGGTTTTGGCGGCTGACTAACAACTTGTGGCTGATTATACTGAGTATTGGCCGGATTAGGGTTCTTGTCGGCAATAATCTGGTTTGTGTACTAGGGTTTGTTGGCGTTTTACAGTGCTGCGGCTGATCAATCATTGATTGTCTTTTGGTGGTTGCGGCTACTAGGGTTTTTCAGCGGCTTCTATTTTGACCGAAATTCTGGCTGCTAGGTTTCTGTTTAATGGATGAACGCATGAAACCTGGTGGAAGGCCACCACTGTCATTTAAGGAAATTGCGGATCGACTCCTTGATGTTGATGGGAACAGTATTCAACCAAAACGTGGCATCAACATCATTGATGAACTCACTAAGGTTACTACTCCGGTACAGTTGGATAAACCATTCTCGCCAACAATGGGTGTTCATGGAGTGAATTTAGTGACTCCATTGGCTGGAAACTCGAATTCAAGATCATCTGGGGTCGCGGAACATTTATCTTTTGCTAGCGTTGTGAATACCGCAAAGGAGAAGGTAAAGGTTAATTTTCGGATGATGGAAGCTAGCGAGTCGGTTGATGGTGCTGATGTTGTCATTCCGTTGTCTTCGGTCAAGCAGGTCTCTGACAGGTATGCTAACACGTTGTATGGATATTTTCTGGGCAAAAGGCTGGCTTTTCCGGTGGTGGATTATTTTGCTAAGAACAACTGGGTGAAATATGGTCTCTCGAGACTAATGATGAATGCAAACGGTTTCTTTTTCTTTAAATTTAAAACAAAGGAAGGGATGGATAAATTGGTGGAGGATGGACCTTGGATGATTAGAAATGTTCCGATAATTTTGAAGGAGTGGTCGGCCTCTGTCAAGTTGGAAAAGGAAGATATAAAGGCTATCCCAGTTTGGGTTAAGATGCATGAAGTGCCGTTAGCAGCATATACTGAGGATGGTCTTAGCCTGCTCGCTTCTAAGATAGGGGTGCCTAAGATGCTAGATTCGTACACTGCTACAATGTGTGCTGAGTCATGGGGAAGAAGCAGTTATGCTAGAGCTCTCATTGAAATTCAAGCTGGGGCTGAGTTAAAGAGGAGTGTTACAGTTGCAATCCCAGATTTAGAGGGTAATGGTCACTCAATGGTGGAGGTTAAAATCGAATATGATTGGGAGCCTTTAAGGTGCTCATCTTGTTGTGTGTTTGGTCATGAGGATAACTCGTGTCCAAAGAGCCCTCAGGTCGTTTCGAGTGGGGATTCGGGAAAGAAAATTGATGACTTTCAGGTTGTGGGTGCAAAGAAGAAGAAAGCTACTAACCAAGGGCTTCACATGAAAAATCAGAAGCCTAAGGTAGTGTATAGACCAGTTGTAAACCCTAAACCAATCTCGTCCTTGAAGAAGCCGGTGAACAATCAGGTATCAACGTCAAACCCCTTTGATGCTCTTAAGGATGATGATGGTGGACAGGGAGGTAGTACTGTGGGTCGTATAGAGAAGAAGGAGAAAAAGTCGAGTGACAGGCAGGATTCAGATGAAGAGGAGGTCGAAGAAGTTTACAATGAAACTAGTGCATTTATGACATCGGGTACTCATCCGTTCTCTTCGAAAGCAGGGGCAAGCACCTCTTCCACAAAATTCTCAAATGGATATGCTACTTTTGGTTCGTTTGAAGGGGTTGCCGGTTTGTGGCAACTTTATTTTTGATGATGGCGGTTGAGGATTTTGTTTTTTGTTTTTTCCATTGTTTTGTCTACTAGATCATGATGTATAGTAGGCTAGGTTACGGGGTGTCATAGTTGTTTTGTTTTTGCTGGGTCATACATATATGGGGCATGTCCTATATATGAACTAGTGTGGAACACATCCTCACTACTTGTACTTATTTGCGGTTGCATTTTAATAGAATCACCGGGGTAACCCTTTACCCAAAAAAAAAAACCCGGATCTTACCTAAACTAAAAGCATTTTAGTGAATAAATAAGTGTGTAAACACTTGTGTAACAAGAGGATTTAACAAAGAAATATTTTCGTAAATATTGACTAGAAGTTGTAAAACTACAAGTTCTTTAAAATAAAGTTTTCAAGAAACAAATTTTATTTTAAAGATGACAAGATCCACCAAATATGTTAGAAAGTTACTACATATTTTTACACAACTTTCAAGTTCATGAGTTTGCGATTTATACTTATTTTGACAAGTTTGATGTTTAAATGATGTATGTTGATGATTGATAAATTGTTTGATTGAATTTTGAAAAGAAAATGATACGCTAGTAAGCGTGGCCACCTCCAGTTACAGAGGAAACTCTGGCGAAATTTTTCCAAAAATATAACACTTAGAAATATTTTTGTGACAAGTGTTTATAAGTATGTTTTTGGCTTGTTTTTCCAAACAAAGTTCGCCATGATTTTTATTATAAAATAACCAAGTATTCGGAGGTGGACTTTTATAAGTAAAACTTGTTAAATATATATTTAGAATATATATTTCAAAATAGAACGCTTGTGTGATGATATGATTATTTTGTGGACTAGAGATATATTATTTTTAGAGTAAAAATAATATTACTTGAAATATCATGAAAATACGACTCCAAAATAATAACAACGCCCTCACAAATAAATATTTAAGTTACACCAGTACTATTGTTACCACACGAACCTTAAAATGTAACTTATGTATTTTCGGAAAATACTCTTAAATGTGTATTTTGATAAAGTATTATTTTGGAAATTGTATGGAATAAAATATAATATTTTTGGGAAAAATATATATATTTTGGGAATTGTATGAAGTAAAATATAATATTTTTGGGAAAAATATGTATATTTTGGAATCAGAATATTTTAGACAAGCGATTTAAAATATATTTTCAAGTGAGACTTAAGAATATATTTTCGGAATTATAAAAACACACATGTATTAGTACCCCCATCCTTGGGAAGGAATATAAATATTAAATAGATAAGAAGTGTAAACACAGTATAGTTGTCTAACTGTTTCCCAAAAACGTTAAACCTTAAGCCAAGGCACGGCCGTTCGTCTAATAGAAGTTAGTACGTATAGGTCGTCACGCAGCAAGTGTTTGGGATTGACTATTTCAAGACGCACTTCTGTGAGTTCATGTCCCCCTTTTCTCTTAACTGTTTTCAGTTTTTATACTTCTGGGGTGAAATACATGTCACTATCATTACGGATATTTTTATACATGGTATGGTTAGCATAAGGAGGGTTACTACTTAGATCATGTGAGTGGGTAGGCGGAAACTAGAGGCCATTAATCCTCATTATAGGACCGAGGGTCATTAGTGGTAGATCTATCTGGGTGTAGCAAGCCCAATTCCAGGCCCAACTGTACGGACCTCGGGGTGACTTTGAGCCCAATGCAAAAATCTGCTAGGTTTGAGTCTTCCTATAGCACTTCACACATATCATTGGCCTTGCAACCCAATGGTGATCTCTTTTTCCTTATTTGCTACATACCAGGGATTTTCATACATACAAATGTATTACAAAGGTTTTTACATACTCACTTTCACATGAACTCGCTCAACTTTTGTTGATTTTTCAACTTACATGTATTTCAGGGAATTAGGGATCTGGCGAGGTATGCTATGTCTTCATGCTGCGTAGGAAAAATGAGGTCATCCATGTTTAGGGGTTGTGGCTTTTGCCTGGACGAGTCACAAGTCTTAAACTGTGTTTATTTCATGTTTGTGGTTGTGTTTTATGAACAAGGTTTTTATTATGTTGTGTTGTAAACTCGTTGCATGTGTCAACTTTAAAACAATGTTGTGGTATTTTATTTTTAAAACGTGAAGTAATGGATGATCATCATCGTTTTAATTTAATATAGCTTTGTTGTGATTAAGCTATGGTATTAAGAAGTCACACCAAATAAACCCACGCTTCCGCAAAGCCAGGGTGTGACAGGTCCTGATGAAATTTCCGCTGCCAAATAATGATAAACACCGATACCACCATCTCTGAGTAGGCCGCGGCCGCCCGCCTCCCGAGGCAGGGGTCGGGGGTTGCGACAGATGGTGGTATCAGAGCTACAGCCACTTATTTCAGCCACAAAAGTGTTCTGCTGACACCAAAATTTTATCTGTTATGTTAGGAAATTATCTACGGGATTATGTGCGTATATTATAGTCTTGTGTTATTTGACAATTTGTTAGTTTACAGTATGAGTGATCAAGGACCTTCGGACGTTTACCATCAACTGTCTAGTTCACCTAAGGACGAAGGAAATTCTTCCCAGCCTACCCCCTCGGGGTACTCAGCTGACACAGAAGAAGGGATCTTTGTATTTAAGGCACAGTCCAAAGAACCATTTCCTCCCAAAAAGAGAGGATGGTTCAGTCGGGGAGCGCACAAGCGTAGGAAAAGAATGAGAAAGTTGCAGCAACAACGAGCCTTAGCAACGGCAAATAGAGAAATGAATGCTCAAACCCAGGATATACTCAATAGGAGATTAGCTAATTTTCACATATTAGCTACCACAACTGTAGACCCAAATTTAGAACAACTTATTGCACCTCAGCCGTTACCACTGTTTCCCACACAACCCATGGAAATTGAACCAAATCCAGTAGACCAGATTCAAGTACCTCCTTTTGACCCAGCTGAAATCCCTAGAGTCCCAGCTCCAAACCCTCTAACCTACGACCCATGGAACGACGACCACAGGGATTATCAAGAACTTTACCGAATAGAGGAACTAATGCAAAACCCAGTAGCACCTTATCCCAACCTGGACCCTCTAGATCCATATTGGGATAATGACCAGTATATCAGGGAAATCCTAGAGAACCCATACCCACACGAAGAACCGATGCCCTAGTTTCCTGACCCAATACCAGCACCAGCCCCACCCATGAGTACCGAGAATGTGCAAGAACTCCGAACGTTTGGTGAGGAGTTGTTAGATGAAAGTGACAGGATAAGTCATATAGGAGAGGAGCTCGTTTGGAAGTATGACGAGCGCAACATGCAATTTTGGATGAACCCCCACCAAGTAGTAGTAGTAGTAGTAGTAGTAGTGGTAGTGGTAGTGGTAGTGGTAGTGGTAGTGGTAGTGGTAGTGGTAGTGGTAGTGGTAGTGGTAGTGGTAGTGGTAGTGGTAGTGGTAGTGGTAGTGGTAGTGGTAGTGGTAGTGGTAGTGGTAGTGGTAGTGGTGGTAGTGGTGGTAGTGGTGGTAGTGGTGGTGGTGGTGGTGGTGGTGGTGGTGGTGGTGGTGTTGGTGGTGGTGTTGGTGGTGGTGGTGGTGGTGGTGGTGGTAGTAGTAGTAGTAGTAATAAAATATATATGTTTGTAAGTTGGAATATATATATATATATATATATATATATATATATATATATATATATATATATATATATATATATATATCCCCTAAAATAGATAATAGCTACTGATGCATACTAGTATTGTACTTTAAATTTCAGTTACAATTTGTAATAGACGCATATATATAAAATAGAGTAAAGGTTGCAATATACGACGATTTTGATCAATGTGTTTGTTGTGTGATTGTTTGCATTAGATATTGTCTAGTGATATTAATACGTGGTAAATGTTTATAATCCAGATGGACAACGAAGTGAATCAAGAAAACCCGAATAATGATAATAATGGAAACCAAGTAGATAACAGTGCCATCCAACACATAGTGGCACAAGGGATTATAGACGCAATGCCATATTATCAAAAGTGTTAAGGAAGTGGAAAATAATAAAGGTAATAGTGGAAGTAAACGACCACCTACTGAACCCGGTCACAGCGTAAACAATGGACCATTACTTCAATTGCCAATTCCAAAAAGAAGAAGAACCATGTCTTATGGTTGTTCTTACAAAGAATTTTGGTCCTGTAAACCAATAGAATTCTCTGGCAATGAAAGAGCCATTGCAGCTCTACACTGGATAGAAAAGACTGAGGCAGTCTTAAAAATAAGCAAGTGCGCAGAAGAACATAAAATCATGTATGCTTCCAACCTATTTAAGAATGCAGCTCTAGAATGGTGGAACACTATTCTCCAGTCTAGGGGAAGTGACAGGGTCTATAAAATGGAATGGAATGAGTTTAAGAATATGGTTGAAAGGAAATTCTGTCCTCCCAATGAAAAGTAACATATAGCTAATAAATTCTTAAACCTTAGAATGACTGGAGTAGATAGCAAGGGTTATACTACCACATTATTTGAATATGCTAGAATAGTGCCAACCCTAGCATCACCAGAACTAGTATTAATCTCCCGTTACATCTGGGGATTAATCAGCGAGATTAGACATGTAGTCAAGGCAGCTAGACCACAAACTATAGAAGAAGCTGTAGAACTAGCAAATACCTTGACTGATGAACTGGTACACAAGAAGAAAACCAAAGGAAGAACCTAGCTCAAAGGCTTACCCAAGAATTTCGCTACGGTAATTCCAACCGTGGGAAAAATATAGGTTCTACCTCTACACCTCACTGTAAAGCTTGCAAAAGGAAGCATTCAGGAAGATGCTCCACCTACTGTAATTTTTGCAAAATACCAGGACATAAGGAAGAAAATTGTAGGAAGAAACCAAGCAATGGGGTATGCTTCAATTGTGGAGAAAAAGGTCATATCAAGCCAAATTGTCCGAAACTAGCTCCAGCCATGAATAACAAGACTACTAAGAATGCTAGAGCATTTGTTCTGACTGTAGAAGAAGCCAAAATGATTCCGGACGTGATTGCCGGTACGTTTTTAGTTAATGATGTTTTTGCCAAAGTATTATTTGACTCTGGTGCGAACCAAAGTTTTATTAACACTTCATTTTGCAAACTTCTCAATCAACCATAAACTAAACTTCAACAAGAATGTCTAGTAGAAACAGCAAATGGAGAATCCATTAAGATTACTAAAATCTTGCAGGGAGCAAGAATAGAATTTTTAAATCAAAAGTTTATTGCAAATCTTTATCCAATGAATCTGGCAGGATTTGATATTGTATTGGGAATGGATTGGTTAATAGCCAATAAAGCAGTATTCTATGTGGTCAAAAGTCAATACAAGTAAATTCAACAAAAGGTGAAAAGATCACAATTAAAGGAGATAAGCCATCTAGATCCACGAAATTCATCTCTGTGATGAAAACAGCAAAGCTGTGCAAGAAAAGGATCACTAGTGTATATGATTTCATAATCATTCACACTAAAGGAAAGGAATTGAAAGATATCCCCGTAGTATCTCAATTTTCAGACGTATTTCCAGAAGAACTACAAGGACTACCGCCGGACAGAGAAGTTGAATTCAGAATTCATCTTCTACCAGGAACAACACCAATTGCCAAAGCACCTTATCGTTTGGCACCCGCAGAAATGCAAGAACTGAAGAAACAGTTAGATGAACTTTTGGAGAAAGGATTCATACAGCCAAGCTCATCACCATGGGGAACACTGATCTTATTCGTCAAAAAGAAAGACGGGTCAATGCGTATGTGCATTGATTACCGAGAATTAAACAAAGTCACGATTAAAAATCGGTACCCATTACCAAGAATCGATGATTTGTTTTATCAGTTACAAGGAGCTCGATTCTTTTCTAAAATCGATTTACGCTCAGGATATCATCAATTAAAGGTGCAGGAAGAGGACATTCCTAAGACCGCCTTCAGAAAAAGGTATGGTCATTATGAATTTACAGTCATAACATTTGGTTTAACCAATGCCCCAGCCGCATTTATGGATATGATGAACAGAATATGTAAACCATATCTGGATAAATTCATAATTATCTTTATAGATGATATTCTCATTTACTCTAAGAGTAAAGAGGAACATGCAACACACCTATATGCACTCCTAAGTTTATTAAGAAAAGAAAAACTTTATGCAAAATTTTCGAAGTGTGAATTTTGGTTAGAAGAAGTGCAATTCCTTGGACATCTAGTTAATGATGAAGGAATTCATGTGGATCCCACAAAGATCAAGACAATTACTAAATGGAAAACCCCTGAATCACCAACAGAGGTTAGAAGTTTTCTAGGATTGGCCGGTTATTATAGACGATTTATCCGAGATTTTTCTAGAATAGCCATTCCCTTAACTAAGCTAACCTGTAAATCCATTAAGTTTGAATGGGGACCAAAACAAGAAGAAGCATTTAGAATTCTTAAGCAAAGATTAACCAACGCACCCATATTAGCATTACCAGAAGGAACATAAGATTTTGTAGTCTATTGTGACGCTTCTAAGTTGGGTTATGGATGTGTGTTGATGCAACGTCAAAAGGTTATACCCTATGCCTCTAGACAACTTAAGAATCATGAAGAGAATTATACAACCCATGATCTATAATTAGGACCCATAATATTTGCCCTTAAAATTTGGAGACATTACCTATACGGTAGTAAGTTTACCATTTTCACCGATTATAAGAGTTTAAGATACATTTTCGGGCAAAAGGAGTTAAATATGAGACAAAGACGCTGGATGAAAATTCTCAGTGATTATGATTGTAATATCAGTATCATGCAGGAAAAGCTAATGTAGTAGCAGATGCTTTAAGTCGAAAATATCATGAAAAGCCAAAAAGAGTACGTTCTCTTAAATTAAATTTGCAGATAGATTTAAATGAACAAATTAAAGAAGCACATGAATCAGTAATCAAGGATGATACTGAAAAATTGAAAGGAATGATTAAGGAAGTAGAACAAGGAACAGAAGGAACTTGGAGATTCCATAAGGAAAGGATTTAGATACCTAAACAAGGGAACCTACGCCACCAAATATTAGAAGAGGCCCATAAATCCAAGTATACGATACATCCTGGAAGTGATAAAATGTATCAAGATTTAAGAAAGAATTTCTGGTGGATAGGAATGAAAAAGAATATAGCAGCTTATGTTGCCAAGTGTCTAACTTGTTCACAAGTTAAAGCTGAACATCAGAAACCTTCAGGTTTATTATAGCAGTTAGAAATGACAATATGGAAATGGGAATTGATAACAGTGGATTTTGTTACCAAATTACCCAAGACAAGAAAAGGTAATGATACAATCTGGGTGATTGTAAATAGGTTAACCAAGTCTGCTCATTTCTTACCAATGAAGGAAACTTTCAGTATGGAACAGTTAGCCAAGTTGTATGTAAATGAAATAGTTTCATTACATGGAATTCCTTTATCTATTGTTTCTGATAGAGATAGCCGTTTTACCTCTCATTTTTGGACTAGTTTCCAAAAAGCAATGGGAACCAAGCTAAATCTAAGCACCGCTTATCATCCTCTAATGGACGGACAAAGCAAAAGGACAATTCAGACAATGGAAGATATGCTTAGAGCTTGTGTAATTGATTTCGAAGGAAATTGGGACGATCATCTACCATTAATATAATTTTCTTACAATAACAGCTATCATACCAGTATCAATGCTGCACCATTCGAAGCACTTTATGGGCGAACGTGCCGAACTCCAGTCTATTGCGCGGAAATTGGAGAAAAGCAACTATCTGGACCCGAGATAGTATAAGAAACCACAGACAAGATTATTCAAGTCAAGAATAGACTAAAAGCAGCACGCGATCGTCAAAAGAGTTATGCTGATAATAGACGAAAACCGTTAGAATTTCGGGTAGGAGATAAAGTATTGTTAAAAGTTTATCCATGGAAAGGAGTAGTCAGATTCATCAAGAGAGGGAAGCTAAGCCCCAGGTATGTTGGACCCTTTGAGATTATCAGAAGAATAGGATCTGTAGCTTACCAGCTACAATTGCCAGAGGAAATGGCAGGACTACATGATGTATTCCATGTATTTAATCTCAAAAAGTGCTTAGCCGATGAAACATTAGTGGTACCTCTTAAGGACATAAAGGTAAATGAGAAGCTTAAGTTTGTAGAAAAGCCTCTACAGATTGAAGACAAAAAAGTCAAGAATCTCAAACACAAGAGATTAGTACTAGTTAAAGTAAAATGGGATTCCAAGAGAAGACCAGAATACACTTGGGATCTTGAATCAGAGATGCAGAGGAAATATCTACACCTATTCCAGTAGACCTCGAGGACGAGTTCTAAAACAAGGTGGGGAGGATATAACAACCCTCTTAAAATAATTAGAACACCCCTATATGCCTTAAAATACACCTCGTATACGTAAAATGGCCCTAAATACCTTTTTTTTTATAAAAATTAAATAAAAACAAAATTTTATAGTTCGTCGCGGGGCACGACAGATACCCCATGGGCCGTCGCGGGGCGCGACAGCCTGGTTACGGGGCCGCACCCTGAGCCACCACGTGTCACATACGCGTCGAACCTATGTTGTTGACCGGACAAAGCTACGCCCTGGACCCCTAGCTCATGGGCCGCGTAAGAGCCTCTCTTGGCTTTCGCGGGGCGCGACAAACGGCCGATCAGGCCCTATAAATTGAGAGCTTCGGCCTTCAGTTGCAACTCGCTCAGAATTTCAATTTCTCTCTCAATTCTCTAAAGTTAAATTATACCCGGGCATTATACTCCCTAATTAGCGAGCTCTGCCTCGTTGTAAGTATTTTAACCCCCGGTTACGTATTACATACGCTGCCCATTGATCTAGCGCTCCGTAACGGCTGTCGAGGCTCTTCCCGACGTAGTCGTTGGAGTTCTATCTCGGGGAGGGTATAACTAATATAAAATTGGGTTTTTATACTAACACGTGTGCATTATTTAAAATTTATAGATTATAACCAGGAAGCCACATGAAATTACCTAAGATAGCAATGTGAGTTAATCCTCCTTTTTGCAAACTGTTTTACAAAGCCTCAATGTTTTAAATTACATTTCACAGTTATTGAGTATTTGTAATTCTACAATTATCATCAGTATGTTGGGGTTTTGTATACAAAATTTGTTACTACACTGTGAGTAATAGCATGACCACAAGTCGGTTGACAGTAACGTGGGTGGTAATTAAAGTAGAAAAATAAACAAATGTAATTGCGAGATCGTCCTCAATGATGTAAACTGATAAAACTTGTTTTGATTAAATTGGGATTCACTCACCAGTATTTCCCACTAACAAAATGTTTTTAAACGCGTTCAGGTAACAAAATGTGAAAGCCAAACAGATGCCAGCTAGACAGCACTGAAAGCTTGGAAAAGTGGCTGTAAAAAGTTACCTAAATAAAGAAGATGTTTTATTTCAATAATTTAGGGTTTACCCCTAAAAACACGTTTGTAATGGAAACTTGGGTTCTATCCCAATATATTTATTATTATAAAATGTGGTGTTTTACCCTGATAAAATATTTCCTAACTACGGTTCTGATGAAATTTCCGTTGACAAATAATGATAAGCATCGATACCACCATCTCTGAGTAGGCCGCGGCCGCCCGCCTCCCGAGGCATGGGTCGGGGGTTGTGACATAGACCACACCGAGTCAATGATGATGTGAAACATAATGAAGAACTAGAAGATTCTTCAAGCTGATAATTAGCATGTATTGTTTTGCTCTCAAGTGAAATTTTATTTTTGCCAAATAAAGGAGGGTGTGTATCCCTAAATATTTTGGAAGTGATTAAAGGATATGCATATCCCAACATGATACCATTTAGTGCTTTAAATCGATGCATCGTCTAAATGGTTATCAAATCCACAACATGAAATTTGTGTGATTGTGGCTTAGCTAATGTGATAGCAAGCATATTAATCCAGATTAGTATATTTATTTGATAATAGTGAATTTGATTCCCAAGTTATTAACGATCATTGGAATAAGTATTATTGTTGAGATGATCACTAAACGTCTACTATTGGTTACAAACCCAATGATAATGAGAGAAACAAAAGTTCATTTAGGTACATGTAATTTTATATATAGTACCATCAATTCACATCAAGCCAATAAGTTATAGTTCTCCCCATACAGTTAGTTTTTAGTAAGGAACCAAAGATGTCTCATCAAAGATTTTGGTTGTGCGACATATATTGAAACTCATCCACCACACCGCACAAAGATTGGACTTCTAAAAAGTTTGAGAATATGTTGGGTATAAATAATCTTTTATGATTAAATACTTAAAGCCATTAGTAAGAAATTTGTTTATGGCTCATTGGTTTTCACTTTAATGAATGAATGTTCCTAACATTAGGGGGAGATAACAAGCAGTTGAAAAGTGAAAAGTGAGATGAATTATCATGTCATCTTGATCCTCAGACTATAAACTATGAACTAGAAGTTTAAAGTATAATTCATTTACCAATATTAAAGAATAAATTACCAGACAAGTTCAGAGACCTAAATAGAGTGACTAAGTAAGTCACATAATCAACTGCTTATGCTCTAGTTTTATTTATGTCCCAAGAGGACAACCACATATTTTTGTAATGAGTCTATTGCACGCCTAAAGCGTGGTAAACTAGTTAATTCCAATAATAAAATTCCTCGAAAATTAGAGCAAGTAATTAAGATGGTCAAGTCGAGGTTATAGTAATAAGCTCTCCCGAAGAGATAATAGACATGATGGTTCAAGAAGAACCTCAGGTACCTGAAAATAAAGAGATCTCGATAAGTTGTATCATGTCTATGATATGTATGGAATCGAAATAAAAATCGATGTCGTTATACTTCTGTATATAATGTAGCGCTTAAAATGATTAAATGATGAGGATCAAGATTTAAGATCTGCCTATTAATGAATATTAAGAAATGATTAGCCAAAATATAAAGACGCAAATAAGGCAGAGTTTAGTTCTCTAATGAAATGGAAAGTTTCTAGACCAACAGTCCATACAATTAAAGTTGTAAAATATGCTGGATACAAAAGTGTCTTTTATGCGAATCATGTGAAAATCAAATTAAGTGATATAAGTCAAAATTGGTGGCACAAGAATTTTCACAAAGACCTATGATTGATTATGAGAAAACGTATTCTCTAGTGGTGGATGCATAGACTTTCCAATATCTTATTAGTCTGGTAATATATAAAAGAGAATTGACAAGCGTCTTATGAAAGTTATGTATCACTTGATACTAAGTCATATAAAATAAGTTCTCAAGAATATTATAATTATTATATAAATTCAGATCTGAATGCATATACATGTTATTTAATATAAAACTTTATAATAATACATATAGTTTAAATAAATGAGGAATTACCCATCTAGAAGTGTAGTAACTTGGTTAGCTAACATGTCTAGCATTAGCCTACAATGAGGTTAAAACAACACAATTTGTTATGTTAAATAAATGGAGGGACCAATCTTGTAAAAATCAGAACTT
Source organism: Helianthus annuus (assembly GCF_002127325.2). NCBI lineage: Eukaryota > Viridiplantae > Streptophyta > Magnoliopsida > Asterales > Asteraceae > Helianthus > Helianthus annuus. The sequence goes on along the minus strand of NC_035438.2, from coordinate 100,765,222 downwards.
GAATCACTAAAGTAGTAAAAACCAACCAAACACCCCATTCAAGAGGTGTCTGGTCGATCAACAAGCAGGGGCGACAAGGGGTTTCTTCACCCAAACCCTAATTTGCAAGAAAATCACAAATTGAAGCCTCAAATCAGTTAGAAATCGAAATTCAAACACAGAATCGTGATCACCTTGTCAAAGGGAACCTAAGGTATGTTGAATTAGGTCATTCTCATTCGATTCAAAGTTCATGCATGTGATAAAAAATCGAATGTAGAGCTTGATTATGTGTAGTAAACATGAAATTGGAAGTAATGTAAGGTTTAGGGACAAACCCTAGATAATTTCTTGTCAAATTCTTGCATGATAATTGTATAGATCAAAATCACCATAGTGGGTGATTAGCATGTTAGTAAAACTTGATGAACACTAGGATTAAAACTCTTGTTCTAGTGTAAACTGAAATTATGAGGAAAACTCTAAGTCGTTAATGTTAACATATAGACATGTAGTCAAATTGAAGTTAATTTTGGTGATAAACTCGAGTCATGAACTTGGTTTAGATCATATAAAAATCTGACCCGTTAGGTGTTCGATAAAATGCCTAAAAGAGGGTAAAATGTTAAAAGTTGGGCAAAACGCAGATTTGAATATGTTAAGAAATGATGCGTTAAAGCTTATGAAAGGGTTCTGATTTTTGTTATAAATTGAACTCTTTAGGCAAAGAATCCGGAACGTCAAGTGGACACGCCGGAAGTGATACCCGCGGAAAAGGTGCGCTTTAAAGGTACGTGACTTTAGTCTCGTCAAATTATGTTTAAATGCTTTAGTTTGATATGTAATTGATGTTGTAGTGTAAAGGATGCGTTTGATGTGTCGTTTAAGTGACGAAGTACACTCGACTATCAAACGGGTCAAAATAAGAACTTAGTATTTAGTTGGGTCAGTCAATGAAGTGATGGTTTTCACTAATTAGCAAAACGGGTCAAAAAAATGATGTTTGCAAAAGAGTCACGAGAGTAGAGACTTGAAGGTCTTATACCTTGTTAAATGATAAATTGTACCATACTAATGATTTGGTGATATCAATCTAAGTATAAGAACCCGGGATATGGGTCAAACAATAATGTTAAAGGAAAAAGGGTTGTTTGAAACGGAATGCTTGAATTCCGAATAATCAAGTAATAGCCCTAGAGGAATTGCAAAGCCATGGAATTGGCGCGAAAACACCAAGTATGTGAGGCCGGGTAATTGGGTAAATATGTTTAAAAGGGTTTTAAGAATGAAAAGAGGTGCTATGCACTCACACTAATGGGTTGAATAATGGAAATAAGGAAATTGTGAACCAATTGTGGGTATCTCGGTTTCCGCAATGTAAAATTTACATGGTTAAATCCGAAGTCTTATTATGGACTCATAGGATGAAGAATCGGTTAAATCGGATCAATGGGTAAAAAGTTATGATCTTCTAAAGTTGAAAAATAGTCAAGGGGCAAATGTGCAGAACCCACCGTAAATTACGGTCCCACCGTAATTTACGGTGGACATCAAAGGTGTTACGGTATGTCGCTCCTGTTTTACGGCAGGACCATAAATATTCCAGGTCCACCGTAACTTACGGTGATACCGTAATTTACGGTGGAACCCAAAACAAAAATTATATTTTGTTGTTACCTTGTGTTGCTAGAACCTGTTTATACATAATATATTAATGTCAAAACTAATGGTTTTAGTGTTTGACTCTAGGTATGGATAAATTTCTCCCGGATGGTGATCAAGCACTTTGTCAAGAACCGAACACGCATTTTGGAGCTTCCGCACTGAATATAATCTTGTCTAAACTTTAAACATGTCGTAAATACTTTTGTTAATAGTGTTTTGAATCCTTTAAACTAGTTGTCAGTTGACTAGTAGGGGTTAACTTTAAATGAATTTTCACTATGCTTGGAATTTTCACTAGTGTGTATGGTTTAAAACACGAAAAGCTTTTGAAATCCTGATTTTTGTAAAGTTGTATGAAATATTTAGTTAAATTCTGTCAAGATATTTAGGGTGTTACAAGTTGGTAATCAGAGCTTAAGGTTGTCAACAAAGTGTTCGGTTCAAGCTTGATCGATCGTCCGGTAAGAATTAACTTATTATGTTAACAAATCATATCTTATATATGAATGAGAAGGAAATTAAAGTGCATGGGAAGAGTGTGTTAACACACTTAAACCCGGGAAGTGCACCAAATTTAAACGGTTAAAGCAAGTTGAGAACTTGACTAAACCAAAACAAAAGAAGCAATGTTATAAACGAAATGTTTAACGTTTAAATGTAAACATTTCAGTTTCAAAGATGACGGATAAGGGAAATGACGAAGCGGTGCCAAGAGTCACCGAACAAATGAGAGAAGTGATTGCTGAAGAGGTAGGAAAAGCAATCGAGAACAGCTTGTCGGGTTTCATCGATAAAATCCAAAACACGGTGTTATCAGTGGTGGATGAAAGAATAAAGAAATTGGAGGATAATGCAAATTTAGCCAAGGAGAAGTTGGGAGAGCGTAAGGGTTGCTCATACAAGGAGTTTATGGCATGCAAACCACCACTCTATCATGGAGAAGTGGATCTGATAGTGTGCCAAAGATGGTTGAGTGATCTTGAAGGGGTGTTCGAGAGAACCCACTGTGATACAAGTGACTTCGTAGCCTATGGCACGGGTCAACTGAGGGGCCAAGCAAAAGACTGGTGGGATAATAAGAAAAAGGAAATGGGTAGCGAAGAAGCGAAGGCGATGACATGGGACGAGTTTAAGGTACCCTTCCTTAAACATCACAGTCCCAAAGCGGTCATCAATCGAATCAAAGAAGAATTTATCCAGCTTAGGCAGAAGGGCGAATCCATTGATGAGATCACGGGAACCTTTCTTGACAAATTAAGGTTTTGTGATGAATTGGTGACGATCGAAGAACAGAAGGTGTATTATTATTATAATATGCTAAGCGCAGAGTATCGGGAGTTTATGACTCCCTCAAAATACGAAACCCTCACCGAAATCATCAATGTCGCTCGGGAAAGAGAGATAGAGTTGAAGAAACAAATAGAGAGGGGTGAAAGAAGGACGCAAGTGGTTAATCCAAGTCCTACGAAAAAGGCACGCGTAAATGACTCATCAAAGAAACAAGAAGGAAAAAGTAGCTCGCCAAGCTGTAAAGTGTGCGGAAAGGGACACAAGGGTGAGTGTTGATTTAAGGACAAGCCATGTCCTATTTGTGGGAAGATAGGGCACACGGCTGCATTGTGCTCGGGGAAGGTGTCGGTATGCTACAAATGTTATCAGCCGGGTCACAAGAAATCCGAGTGCCCGGAATTGTCCGGAAAGAGGGAAGACACGAGTGCGCACACCGAAGCACCGAAAGCAAAAGCTAGATCTTTCCAGTTAACGGCAGTGGAGGCGAAAACGGAGCCCGATGTGGTCTCAGGTATATTTGCCATAAATTCAATCCCTGCACATGTGTTATTTGATACGGGTGCGAACAAGTCCTTTATTTCACATGGGCTTATTCGACACCCTTCCTTTGTACTAACAAAATTACCTATGCCATTAGAGGTAGAAATAGGTGACAACAAAAACTTCCTTGTATGTGATATATGTCGAGGTTGTAAGATAAGCATAGATGATGAGGAATACCCGATAGATTTAATTCCTATGTCCATGGGAGAGTTCCAAGTAGTGGTCGGAATGGATTGGCTATCCCGACATAATGCGAAAGTCATGTGTTTCCGCAAGGAGATAAAACTAACATCTCCAAGTGGGAAATCGATTACCATACGTGGCGAGAAGGAAGGAAAACCTGTTATGTGCTCAATGATAAAAGCTTACAAGCTCATGAAGCACGGATGTAGAGCATTCATGATATACGCAAATGAACCAAACAAAGGGTCGCTAAAGATTGAAGACGTGCCGGTAGTACGCGAATACGCCGATGTGTTCCCGGAAGACCTACCGGGAATACCGCCGGAACGGGAGGTAGAGTTCGGGATCGAGTTGATTCCGGGCGCAAAACCCGTGGCCAAGGCGCCGTATCGGCTTGCACCCTCAGAATTGCAAGAGTTAATGTCTCAAATTCAAGATCTCCTCGACAAAGGCTTTATTCGCCCAAGTGTGTCACCGTGGGGCGCACCGGTGTTGTTTGTTAAGAAAAAGGATGGGAGTATGCGTATGTGCATCGATTACCGCGAGTTGAACAAACTCACGGTGAAAAATCGATATCCACTTCCAAGAATTGACGACTTATTCGATCAATTGCAAGGTGCTAAATGGTTCTCCAAGATCGACCTTAGATCGGGGTACCACCAGTTGAGAGTCAAGGAGGAAGAAATACCGAAGACGGCTTTTCGTATGCGGTACGGACATTACGAATTCCTGGTGATGTCCTATGGGTTAACAAATGCGCTCGCGGCCTTAATGGACCTCATGAACCAGGTCTGCAAGTCTATGTTAGATAAGTCGGTAATATTGTTTATTGACGACATTTTAATATACTCAAAGGACGAAGCAGAACACGCAAGACATTTGTACGAAGTCTTGGAGACGCTCAGAAAGGAAAAGTTGTATGCAAAATTTTCAAAATGTGCCTTCTGGTTGCGAGAGGTGCAATTTCTCAGGCGCGTCATTAATGCAAACGGGGTGTTAGTAGACCCGTAAAAAATAGAAGCCGTGGCGAAATGGAATCCACCGAAGAATCCTTCGGAAATCAGAAGCTTTTTGGGGCTTGCGGGTTATTATCGGAGGTTCATACAAGATTTCTCCAAAATTGCCATGCCACTGACCAAACTAAACCGCAAGGAGGAGAAGTTTATGTGGGGCGAGGACCAAGAAAAGGCGTTTCAAACGCTTAAGGAAAAATTGACACAAGCACCGGTATTGTCATTACCGGATGGGACGGATGATATGATAGTTTACTCGGATGCCTCGCATTCGGGGCTTGGTTGCGTTCTGATGCAACGAGGCAAGGTTATAGCCTATGCCTCAAGGCAGCTGAAAACTCATGAAAAGAGATATCCTACTCATGACCTCGAGCTAGCGGCAGTGGTGTTCGCCTTGAAAATATGGAGGCATTATCTGTACGGGGTAAAGTTCACTATTTTTACCGACCACAAAAGCTTAAAGTATTTCTTCGATCAGAAGGAATTAAATATGAGGCAAAGGCGGTGGTTGGAGACGGTCAAAGACTTTGATTGTGATATACATTACCATCCCGGGAAGGCTAATGTAGTAGCGGATGCGTTAAGCCGAAAGACAGATTATGTGCCTATTCGAGTCCGATCGATGCAACTAATAGTGACATCGGTATTGCTCGACCAAATTCGGAAATCTCAAAGTGAAGCAATAAAAGAAGAGAATGTGAAAAAGGAAAGAATAGTAGGACAGTTAAAAGACTTGGAGGACGGCAACCAAGGATTAAAAACTCGATTTGGGAGAATTTGGGTTCCCAATACATGTGGAGCCAAAGCACTTTTACTTGACGAGGCCCATAAATCTCGTTATTCGATACATCCGGGGGCGACTAAGATGTATAATGATTTAAAACAAAATTATTGGTGGCCCAGAATGAAAAGAGATATCGTGAAGTACGTGGAGAAGTGTTTGACTTGTTTACAAGTCAAAGCAGAGCATCAAAAACCATACGGTAAGCTGCAACCATTAGACATTCCAGTTTGGAAGTGGGAACAAATTACGATGGACCTGCTGACCAAACTGCCAAAAACCAGCCGTGGTATTGACGCCATATGGGTAGTTGTGGATCGATTGACAAAAAGTGCACATTTCATTCCGATTCGTGAGACTTATACATCAGAGAAGATGTCAGAAGTGTATACCAATGAGATTGTGGCGCGTCACGGAGTACCGATATCCATAGTGTCCGACAGAGATACCCGGTTTACTTCGGATTTTTGGCGTGGTTTCTAAGAGCAAATGGGAACCAAGCTGTTCATTAGCACTGCTTACCATCCACAAACGGATGGGCAAAGTGAGAGAACAATACAAACGTTGGAAGATATGTTGCGTGCTTGCATTATCGACTTTGGGGGCAGTTGAGATGTCCATTTACCCTTAGTCGAATTCTCATATAACAACAGCTATCACGCGAGTATTAAAATGGCTCCATACGAGATGTTATATGGTAGAAAGTGCCGAACCCCAGTTTGTTGGGAGAAGTTGGTCCACGGGGGTTAGCTCAGACTGATATAATCCGAGCTACAAATTGTAAGATCGACTTGATCCGCACTCACTTAAAAGCAGCTCAGGATCGACAAAAATCGTATGCGGATAAACGAATGAGGCCAATAGAATTTCAAGTGGGCGATAAGGTAATGTTGAAAGTATCGCCATGGAAGGGGATAATTCGATTTAGAAAAAGAGGAAAGTTGAGCCCAAGATTTATTGGGCCATTCGAAATCGTGGAACGGATTGGAAAGGTAGCATACTGTCTCGAGCTACCTGAGGAGTTGAGTGGAGTACACAGCACATTCCATGTGTCACATCTCCGCAAATGTTTAGCGGACGAAACTGATCGTGTCCACTACAACGATATCGAGGTGGATAACAGCCTCAACTACGCGGTAAAGCCAATTGCAATTCTAGACCGTAAAGTGAAGAGTTTGAGAAACAAAAGGATCAACCAAGTGAAGGTTAAATGGGAAAACCGGAAGGGTGCGGATACTACGTGGGAGTCCGAAGAAGAAATGCAACGGCTCTACCCTATGTTATTCGGTACGTAATTCGGTTTCGGGGACGAAACCCTCTTTAAGGGGGGTGGACTTGTAACATCCCGAAAATATAAAACTTTATAATAATATTAGTTTAAATAAATGAGGAATTACCCATCTAGAAGTGTAGTAACTTGGTTAGCTAACATGTCTAGCATTAGCCTACAATGAGGTTAAAACAACACAATTTGTTATGTTAAATAAATGGAGGGACCAATCTTGTAAAAATCAGAACTTGAATCACTAAAGTAGTAAAAACCAACCAAACACCCCATTCAAGAGGTGTCTGGTCGATCAACAAGCAGGGGCGACAAGGGGTTTCTTCACCCAAACCCTAATTTGCAAGAAAATCACAAATTGAAGCCTCAAATCAGTTAGAAATCGAAATTCAAGCACAGAATCGTGATCACCTTGTCAAAGGGATCCTAAGGTATGTTGAATTAGGTCATTCTCATTCGATTCAAAGTTCATGCATGTGATCAAAAATCGAATGTAGAGCTTGATTATGTGTAGTAAACATGAAATTGGAAGTAATGTAAGGTTTAGGGACAAACCCCAGATAATTTCTTGTCAAATTCTTGCATGATAATTGTATAGATCAAAATCACCATAGTGGGTGATTAACATGTTAGTAAAACTTGATGAACACTAGGATTAAAACTCTTGTTCTAGTGTAAACTGAAATTATGAGGAAAACTCTAAGTCGTTAATGTTAACATATAGACATGTAGTCAAATCGAAGTTAATTTTGGTGATAAACTCTAGTCATGAACTTGGTTTAGATCATATAAAAATCTGACCCGTTAGGTGTTCGATAAAATGCCTAAAAGAGGGTAAAATGTTAAAAGTTGGGCAAAACGTAGATTTGAATATGTTAAGAAATGATGCGTTAAAGCTTATGAAAGGGTTCTGATTTTTGTTATAAATTGAACTCTTTAGGCAAAGAATCCGGAACGTCAAGTGGACACGCCGGAAGTGATACTCGCGGAAAAGGTGCGCTTTAAGGTACGTGACTTTAGTCTCGTCAAATTATGTTTAAATGCTTTAGTTTGATATGTAATTGATGTTGTAGTGTAAAGGATGCGTTTGATGTGTCGTTTAAGTGACGAAGTACACTCGACTATCAAACGGGTCAAAATAAGAACTTGGTATTTAGTTGGGTCAGTCAATGAAGTGATGGTTTTCACTAATTAGCAAAACGGGTCAAAAAAATGATGTTTGCAAAAGAGTCACGAGAGTAGAGACTTGAAGGTCTTATACCATGTTAAATGATAAATTGTACCATACTAATGATTTGGTGATATCAATCTAAGTATAAGAACCCGGGATATGGGTCAAACAATAATGTTAAAGGAAAAAGGGTTGTTTGAAACGGAATGCTTGAATTCCGAATAATCAAGTAATAGCCCTAGAGGAATTGCAAAGCGATGGAATTGGCGTGAAAACACCAAGTATGTGAGCCCGGGTAATTGGGTAAATATGTTTAAAAGGGTTTTAAGAATGAAAAGAGGTGCTATGCACTCACATTAATGGGTTGAATAATGGAAATAAGGAAATTGTGAACCAATTGTGGGTATCTCGGTTTCCGCAATGTAAAATTTACATGGTTAAATCCGAAGTCTTATTACGGACTCATAGGATGAAGAATCGGTTAAATCGGATCAATGGGTAAAAAGTTATGATCTTCTAAAGTTGAAAAATAGTCAAGGGGCAAATGTGCAGAACCCACCGTAAATTACGGTCCCACCGTAATTTACGGTGGACATCAAAGGTGTTACGGTATGTCGCTCCTGTTTTACGGCAGGACCATAAATATTCCAGGTCCACCGTAACTTACGGTGATACCGTAATTTACGGTGGAACCCAAAACAAAAATTATATTTTGTTGTTACCTTGTGTTGCTAGAACCTGTTTATACATAATATATTAATGTCAAAACTAATGGTTTTAGTGTTTGACTCTAGGTATGGATAAATTTCTCCCAGATGGTGATCAAGCACTTTATCAAGAACCGAACACGCATTTTGGAGCTTCCGCACTGAATATAATCTTGTCTAAACTTTAAACATGTCGTAAATACTTTTGTTAATAGTGTTTTGAATCCTTTAAACTAGTTGTCAGTTGACTAGTAGGGGTTAACTTTAAATGAATTATGCACTATCTTCGATATGCTTGGAATTTTCACTAGTGTGTATGGTTTAAAACACGAAAAGCTTTTGAAATCCTGATTTTTGTAAAGTTGTATGAAATATTTAGTTAAATTCTGTCAAGATATTTAGGGTGTTACATTATTGTATTGAATATAATTGGAACTCCCCATGACTATCCTAAAGCGTTTGAGTGCTTAAGAGGTTAATTGAAACACCTTATGGATGTAATTATTGTGCACCAATACTCCAATAAACATACATAGAAAATACATACCTGGTTGTTATGGCATCTCAATGTACATAGTGTACAAACATGTAGAATATGGATTTTGGAGATAAAAGCAAGTGTTCATGATATTTTTGCATATGATATAGATATCTATGAGTTAAAAGGGCAAATTTATGTAGCAAAACTTCTAAAGAGTGAAAGCACATGCATATTTGGATAAGATGAAAAGAATTCCCTCATGGATTGATAATGCTAGAAGCGTTAATGATGTAAAAACCACAAGAACGTATTATATGAAGTTGACAAAATACATATGGACTAAAATAGTTGGGTCGAGTGTTGTACAACTCGAGATATTCGCATAAAAAGGGATAAAAGTTTAAATAAATTAGCCATGTTCTATGAAAATTCTACTTTTAAAAGTTCACTAGAATCGCAATTTATAGTAATGATGTCTAGGCATCATTGAGAGAAATTGTCGAGCTTTTAGAGGGAGAATATTTAATGACTTTGGCACGGTCTAATTATTACTCGGACTGCAGTTCGAGTATATATGTGATTATATTTTACTAATCCCTCAAGTACATCTAGAAGATGATGTTTGGATATTCTAGTATGGACATACTTGAACCTTAAAGTATGTTAAAGGTTGTTAAGTCATTTATTATAAGAAACGCCTGTTATCATCTCCTATCAAAGTAGAGATTCTCATTGTAGAAGTACCATCGTTAAATGCATAAGTGCACTAATATGTTTTGCTAGCTATGTATGGTTATAATATCTTTCACTTGAGTTTATTGTCATGATATAACCTTTTGCAAGAGAAGAGACATTGGAATGAGTTCAAAGAAATATTTAAGGTATAAACGATATTTGATTATATTTTACTAACCCATCAAAACTGTCACACCCCTATTTTCCACGTGTCACCGGTGGGCCCGGTGGGGGATTCCGTGACGTAGTTGATATCGTCGTAGTCAAACATACAAAAATATAAATGCACAGCGGAAGCAAGGAAGGATTTATTTCAACTTAAATTATTGTAATACTCAAGTATCACAAAATGTCAAAATAGATCCACAGACAGATCCAAACAAAAAGGAAACTTCATTTCAACAGACTTCATGCATCCTAAGCTTGCGAGACTTCTATGGATGCTTAAGGAGTGACCAGCCTATTACGCGTAGTACCTGCACTTAGCCTTTTTGGAAAATACGTCAGTTTACACTGGTAAATACAATTTAACTGACTAATTTTGAAAATGTTTAAAATTGATTTAAATGCCCGTGGCATAAAACTTTTATAACTTGGGATAATTATTTGCTTAATAATCTTGTAAAAGAATTACATGTTCGTTATGCGTTCAGTAGCCCGGGTCGTGCCGGGTTAAAGTTCAATAGACACATCACTTAATATAATTTCGCCGCAAGACTTCTCTCGGTCGACGATTATACATTTAATGAAATGCACAACGGGTGGACGCCTACACCCGTGTGCTAAGGTCGTGGCCATTCTTTGAATGATGCCAAGGATATCCGGGACATGGTCATTAAACCCCCAAAGGCATTAAACAAACAAAACAGCATTTTTAAACGGGTTAATTTGACAACACTTAGCCATCAACTGGTTAAGGTCAATTCCCCGACCAAGCGGTATTTTATATACCGTACCCCAAGCCCGTATAGGGAAAATAAGTTAAACGTATTTACCTGAGCAAAGTATACTTCAAATACAGCGAGTGCACGTAGCTTTTACTGGGCTCCTAGATCTGGAAATTAAGGTTTTAATAACCTATTAGAATTCTAACGGGTCTTAAGCTTAGACCGGTTAGTTAAAAAGGAAGATTACGGTTTTAAACGCACCATAAGGCGAAGACCGTTTAAAATGTGGTTTTGACCCAACAAGCTTGCATGCTTGTTTAATATGGGTAACATAATCATATTCTGGATTTTGAGACCAAGAAGATATGGTTTGACCCGTTTCGGCTAAAATGGCCAAACTAGTCACATAAGCCGATCCGAACGCGTATAGTGCGTAACGAGTAACCATAAGAGTCAAATACAAGTTTCTGAAGTCAATATGCTTAAAATATGTTGTGATATCAGAATGATACCTTCCATTATGCCCCAAATGATTTTAAACCAAAACTATGCCTCATAAGGGCGTTTTGGTCATTTTATAAGGTGAAAAAGGGTTAAAATAATAACCTGAGTTACAGGTCTGATTAAATTAGTAAATATACTTAATTTACTAAGTTATAACAGTAGGGTATCAAATCTATGTGAAATTTATTACCTTTTACCTTACTATGCACCGTAGGGGCATTTTGGTAATTTCACATGTGCCTAAAAGGTCAATCCTGGAATTCTGAGTTCAAAACATTTTCCTACTGTTTAAAATATAAAAATTTTACTGATTACATCAGTAGGTTCAATCCCTTAAGCTTAATAAGGTTCTAGTGTATACTTATGCGTTAAAAATGCTTAAAAAGGCGATTTGGAGCCATTTCCGGGTTTTCTGTAAAATGCTGATATTTTTAATATTCCAAAAGGCTCAAAATAATTTATTTATCATAACAACTCAGTAGAAATTGGTTTGGGGTCAAAAGGATTTGTAAAACTCATTTTATGGCTAAAAAGGGCAAAACCGGCATAAACCGACTTAATCATAGAACACTAAGTTATGCTCAGCCTAAAAATAAATAAAAATCTCCAAAAATCCCAAAATATTATTTTATAACAGTGGGTAAAAAGTTTGGTATAAAAATTCGGGTTTTGATAGGCTATATGCAATTTACGCCATTTACTTAGTAAAGAAGCTCTTAATTACGCTATTAAGCATAACTCCTAATCTAGACCTCAAACTGACCTCAAATTTTGGGTGCAAGTTTATAAGTCAGTAGGTAAGGTGTCTACTCTTTTACATTTTCAAAAATCACATTTTAAGGTCAAGTGGGCATAATGGTCAACATATAAGCGATTAACGGAAACATGCATGTGAATAGGATGTCTAGTGAACCAAGTTGTATAATCTCAGAGAGTTATACTAACATGCAAATAGGTCCAAAAGAAGCTCTAAGGAAATCCTAATTTTGGCTTAAACAGGTCAGAACTGATAGTCAAAGCAAAAGTCAAACTTTGCGACTTTCGGTTCCAAACCGAGCCTAAACTGAAAATTGTCGAGTTGAACATGTTGGAACATGTTCTTACATTAATTACCAAGTTATTTTAATGATCAAACAGGTTGCATGTATCCTACATTGCTAATTATGCATTAATTTGCAAATAACCTTTCTGTTGACTTTTTATAATAAGCTTTGACTCGACAATTAACATAGTTAGAGTGGGAATCTGGGAATACCCTTTTAAGGGTTTGTTACCCACATAATTACCTACTTAAAGGTACTTTTAATTCGAGATATTACTAAGTAATTATAGACTAATCTCGAAGTCAAACCTTAATTACGATGGTTTGACTTTTAGCTAATTAATTAAGCTAAAAGGGATTAAAAAGGATTAAGGATACTTACAAAGGTCCTAATTAGGGTTAGAGACTTAATGAGAACTTGTTGTTGTCCAGAAGAGCTCCAGAGAAGTCTCTAAGTGAGTGACACAATTGAATGATCAAAGTTCACAACACTTCACTCCCTTATATAGTGACCAAGATGCTCTATGATCAAGACATGGAAGTCTAGGATGGTTACAAGATTACCCCACGTGTCCCTAATAGGCTAAATACTGCCTAGAGAGTCCCTTGTTTCGAAAACCACCTCAATAAGGCGGTGCAACAGGCTGAACAGGCAGCTGTCCAATTTCTGCTGCCAGCGACAGGCTTACGGACCGTAAGCCTAAACTCTTGCGGTCCGTATGCAGCCCTTGCGGACCGTATGCTCAGATTGTTGCGGTTCGTAACCGACCTTTGCTGAAAACGCCCAGGTAACCTCCTTACGGACCGTAAGCCTAGGGTCTTGCGGTCCGTAACCGGTGGTCAGAGGACAAAAATTTGTAAACTTCCAAGTCTTGACCATGCAATCAAACAAATCCGAATCCAAGCCCTCTTTTCCAGTTGTGGGACCGTCTGCTCAGCCATTGCATGCTTGAATGGTTCTTACATGTCACAGCCCCAAAATCCACCTGCGGAGTATCACCGCTGGGGAGCGTGACTGACCAGGATCAAGCCACCAATCATATTGAACATGTCAATAAATAGTAATAATTATCCATCAATACGAAAGGTGTTTATCAAAACCAACATAAGTAAATATAGCGAAAGCATTAAAATCGTAAGTATGAATGTATGAAATGTTATAAGTGTTTAATAAGCGTTCACGATCCATTGCCCACAACGACCTGCTCCTCCTTGTGCAAGCTCCAAATAGTACCTAAGGTCCTGCAAGGCATGCAACAGATAATCAACAACTAGTTGAGCGAGTTCACAGAAAGTAAGTTCGTATTAATAATGCGTATGTTCATCTAGTGGGGGCTTCCCATACAAGTATATACTACTGGTGAGGGATTCTCACATTTATCCTTTATAATGGGGGCTTCCCACTATGGTACTTACTAGACTATTTGCAACCATGTGTTCTTCTTAATCCGAGAACAGGAATACGTACAAGGTCACGTAGGATTTACGTGAGTGCCCTTCCCCGAGGACAGTGGTACGCGTGGGGTTTACGTAGGATTTACGTAAGTGTCCTTCCGACCCGGAAGACAGTTGTGGGTATTAGGTTACGTAGGATTTACGTAAGTGTCCTCCCGACCCGGGAGACAATGGTAGATACTAATTTACGTAGGTTTTACGTAAGTGTCCTGACTATCCTGAGGACGATGGTCTATAGTCTAGTGATTGCGAAAGTACGAGTAATCATTCCATATCAAACATTCCAACCCAATTCCCAACCCGGGAATCCCATGCCTTGGCTGTGTGAACTCACCTTGGTTTGCTCGGCAGATACACAAAAGGAGAGGGTTCTTGAACTAACAGTGGTCAACCACGTCCTAACAGGGTTACCATACAAGTCAGGTTTTGACTTCAAGAAATGCACGTAGGTATCACATAAGCTAGCAGATAACGTGCACGTAATAATCATGGCAAACATGCAACATCAGTTAACTGTCATAAAATATCCAACTTGTGAAACTATGGGTCGGTCCAATAACCTCCGGCCCGAATATCATAACAAATCAATAATACAATCTCGGCCCAAATAACATACATGAGTGACTTGTGCGATCCAATGTCTAAGCCCAAGAGATAATCGACCCAAATAACATAACAGTCCAATAACATATCGGCCCATTTAATCAACACTTAAGCCTTGTGCGACCCGGACAAATTGTACGATCCGGATAGCTTGTGCGAACCCTTTGGGTTGTGCGATCCAAACCAGCCCAACCCAACATAACACCCGGCCCAACAGTTACAATCATAACACTTGTGCGGTCCAGCTTCATTACCCAGCCCAAGACTACGGCCCAATAACTAACCTTAGGCCTTGTGCGATTCTAGTGGGTTGTGTGGTCGGTCTTTGGGCTTTGAGGCCCAATAGTAATTTAAGAACCATTCACTTGTGCGATCCGATACACATACGGCCCAATTTAGAAACCAGTCAACAGTCTTGTGCGACTGAGGGCTGCTTGTGCGTTCGGGTCCTCTTGTGCGAAGAGACCCCTTGTGCGACTAAGAGACCATGTGCGTGTGGTTATTTCATCCGGAAATCATGCTTAATAGGTTACACTTTTAATAATTACCAAAATTATCACCTTCATTAACAGTTTCTTGTTTTATGCTTTTTCGATCAAACAAGGAAATCAAGCATGAATTTCACATGAACCCTAATCTAATCAAAACATAAACAATATTTCCATCATCTTATCAAATATCATTCGATTAATATGACACATCCGATTAGTGTGAACCATTATTCAATACATTCATGAGAGCCGAACACAACAACAACATAACCGATTACATTCATTTAGAACTTAAATCATCACACCAATCCATCCGACAACAAGGCATAGCAACCTACTAACATCAATTCGGTTCTAGCTTATTATCATGCAATACCATTTACAAGAACAACACCTATCCAATCCTAATCGGTTGATCTAAGCATGGAACATATAGTCATTCAACAAGAAAACAACAACAAGATACTAACCGATATGAAAGAGGGTGAATAAGAATTGATCCAACGAGTAATCTTGGTGCCGTCGGCTTCGAAGGAGAGAAGAGGGAGCTAGGGTTTTGTGTGTGTGGAGTGTTTTGCAAGTTGTGAGAATGTTACCAACATTCTAAGTGTTATTCGGCTAGGGGAGATGGGCCAAACCCACTTGGGCTGCCCTAATGGTCCGCATGCAAGTGTAAAGCCCAAATGGCTTGTGCGGTTGTGTGTAGTGTTGTGCGTTTCGGGTCAAGTAACATAATCACATAAACATAACGTATTACACATAGCACATGCAACATAACATTTCATATAATCATTAAATAGTAAATTTTCACATAAGCACGTAACGTTACATCAAAGTACAGAGGTCGGTTTGAAAATACGAGTTGTCACATTATCCCCAACTAAAAAGAAATTTCGTCCCGAAATTTGGTACGCACTCACTGAGGAAGCTAGGTAAGCTGTATTGTTCACTGGTTTTCCCGGGGTGTCACATCCTCCCCCCGTTGATCTGGAATTTCGTCCCGAAATTCCGTAGTAGTAGCTTCAGTCTCAGCAGTGGTCGCATTGGTTCCGAATAACTGGGGGTACTTTTCTGTCATCCTGTCTTCGCGTTCCCAGGTGTACTCTGGGCCACGTCTGGAGTTCCAACGAACTCGAACAAGAGGGATTCTCTTGTTTTTGAGGACCTTAACATCCCGGTCCGTGATTTCTACAGGTTCTTCGACGAACTGTAACTGCTCGTCGATAGTGAGTTCCTTAAAAGGAACGATAAGGGTCTCATCTGACAGGCACTTCTTCAGATTCGACACATGAAAGACATTGTGAACTGCACCGAGTTCAGCTGGTAGATTTAGCTTGTAGGCCACTTTGCCTATTTTCTCAATGATCTCGAACGGTCCGACATACCGCGGATTTAGTTTGCCCCGTTTGCCAAAACGAACCACATCCTTCCAGGGTGAGACTTTGAGTAAAACCCGGCCCCCGACCTGAAATTCCAAGGGCTTTCTACGCTTGTCCGCGTAGGCTTTCTGACGGTCGCGTGCTGCCGCCATGCGTTGTCGTATTTATGCAATCTTTTCTGTGGCGTCCACTACAATTTCTGGACCCGTGATCTGACTATCCCCCACCTCTGCCCAACAGAGAGGTGACCGGCATTTACGCCCGTACAATGCCTCGAATGGTGCGGCTTGTATGCTGGTGTGATAGCTGTTATTGTATGAGAACTCCACCAAAGGAAGGTGCTTTTCCCAGCCGTTGCCGAAATCAATAACGCATGCCCGAAGCATGTCTTCAAGAGTTTGAATCGTTCGCTCAGACTGCCCATCCGTGTGAGGATGATATGCCGTGCTCATGTCTAACCGTGAGCCGAAAGATTTGTGCATCGCTTGCCATAGTTCTGATGTAAATCGTGCATCCTGATCCGAAATGATAGAGGTAGGCACCCCGTGCCTCGAGACAACTTCTTTGAGATAGATGTCTACGAGAGTGGAGAACTTATCCGTTTCCTTTATAGCCAGGAAGTGTGCAGACTTGGTGAGTCGATCCACGATCACCCAGATGGTATCATTTCCCTGCTGGGATCTAGGTAGGCCTGTAACGAAATCCATGGAAATTTCTTCCCATTTCCATTGCGGTATCTTAGGTTGTTGTAGTAGGCCCGCTGGTTTCTGGTATTCAACCTTGACTCTCGCACAGGTCAAGCATTTGCTGACATAGGTAGCGATGTGGGCCTTCATACTAGGCCACCAATAAGTAGTTCTGATGTCGTGGTACATTTTATCCGACCCTGGATGTACCGAGTAGCGAGACTTGTGAGCTTCATCCATTACAAGCTCTCGTAGACCGCCATAAAGGGGGACCCAAATACGCCCCGTTACATAGTAGGCGTCGTCTGCCTTCTGTTCTAATCGTTGCCTTGAGCCGCGTAGGGCTTCAACCCTGACGTTTTTTGGTTTCAATGCTTCTGCCTGAGCATCTCGTATCTGTGCAGGAAGGCTAGACTGAATCGTAAGCTGTAGCGCTCGCACGCGCCGAGGTAAAGTGTCTTTCCGACTGAGGGCGTCAGCTACAACATTGGCTTTGCCTGGATGGTACTTGATGGCGCATTCGTAATCGTTAAGTAGTTCAACCCATCTTCGTTGACGCATGTTCAAATCCTTTTGCTTAAGAATATGCTCGAGACTCCTGTGATCGGTGTAAATTGTGCACTTGGTACCGTACAGGTAGTGTCGCCATATCTTGAGCGCGAAAACAACGGCTCCCAGCTCTAAATCCTGCGTCGTGTAGTTCCGTTCATGTATCTTAAGTTGGCGCGAAGCGTAAGCAATGACCTTGTCGCGCTGCATTAACACACATCCAAGACCCTGAATGGAAGCATCACAATATACTACGAAATCGTCCGTGCCCTCTGTCAATGAGAGGATAGGTGCACTGCAAAGTCTATCCTTTAAGTGCTGAAAAGCAGTCTCCTGGGGCTCTCCCCAGCGATAGGTGACACCCTTCTGTGTCAGTAGCGTAAGCGGCTGAGCAATCTTTGAAAAGTCTTTAATAAACCGTCTGTAGTAACCCGCCAAACCCAAGAATTGGCGTATTTCCGTTGGCGTACGTGGTGCAGGCCAGTTTCTGATCGAGTCTACCTTGGATGGATCGACATGGATCCCATCCTTGTTCACTACGTGGCCTAAGAAGTGGACTTCATGAAGCCAGAAGTCGCATTTTGAAAACTTAGCGTACAGCTGTTCCTTCTGTAGGAGTTCCAAAATAAGGCGTAGATGCTGCTCGTGCTCCTCCTGACTCTTGGAGTAGATCAGGATGTCGTCGATGAAAACAATGACGAACTTGTCAAGATAGGGTTTGCACACCCTATTCATAAGGTCCATAAATACGGCAGGCGCGTTCGTTAACCCGAACGGCATGACTAGAAACTCGTAGTGGCCGTAGCGAGTTCTAAATGCTGTCTTGGAGACGTCCTCATCCCGGACTCTCAGCTGATGATAACCAGACCTCAAGTCTATCTTGGAGTAATAACACGACCCTTGCAACTGGTCGAATAAGTCGTCTATGCGTGGAAGAGGATAACAGTTCTTCACCGTTACCTTGTTCAGTTCACGGTAGTCGATGCACATTCTGAACGTACCGTCTTTCTTTTTCACAAAAAGTACTGGAGCTCCCCAAGGCGATGAGCTTGGACGAATAAAGCCCTTTTCCAAGAGCTCTTGTAGCTGCTTTGACAGTTCCTCCAATTCTGATGGAGCTAGACGGTATGGTGCGCGAGCTATGGGTGCTGCTCCTGGAGCGAGCTCGATTTGAAATTCGACCTGACGATGAGGCGGTAAGCCAGGTAAGTCTTCAGGAAACACCTGAGGGTAGTCGCGTACAACTGGAATATCCTCCAGTTTCTTTTCCTTCACTGATGCATCTGAAACGAGTGCCAAGATTGCGGTGTGACCCTTCCGCAAACATTTCTGAGCCTTCAAGAAAGAGATGATGCCAACCACTGCACCACTCTTGTCGCCTTGTACTTCGAGAGGTTCTTGACCAGAACGAGGAATGCGAATTATCTTCTCACTACATAAGATTTCTGCCTGGTGTTGGGATAGCCAATCCATCCCAATCACGACGTCGAAGCTACCCAAAACTATGGGAATGAGATCGATAGAGAAAGCTTGACCAGCTAGGATGAGATTACAACCCTGAACTACGTGCGTGGCTTCTAGACTTTTACCGTTAGCTAACTCTACTACGTGTTTGGTGTTTAGGGGTGTTGATGTACGTTTTAACAATTTACTGGCTTTCACAGAAATATAACTTGTATCCGCACCCGAATAAAATAAAACAGTAACATAAATATCGTCAAGGAGAAACTTACCCATAACCACATTGGGATCGTTCATTGCATCTCCTCGTCCTAACACGAAAGCTCGACCCCTTGCCTCGTTGCCATTGTTGTTGTTGTTTCCCCCGTTGTTGTTGTTCCCGTTGCCCTGGTTATTGTTGTTGCGATTTTGGTTCTGGTTCAGTTGAGGACAGTCGCGTTTGAAATGACCTTCAGCCCCACACTGGAAACATCCCCGGTTTCCACGCTGTGGCTGCTGCTGCTGTGGTTCTGTGGAGCTGGTTGTTACGGTTGCTGGTTTTGATTTGCAGGCCGCGGGCTCCTACAGTCTTTGGCCTCGTGCCCCATCTTGAGACACCTTTGGCAACGACCCTTGTTGCACTGGCCGCTGTGGTGCCTGTTGCAGTTGTGACACTTGGGGTGAAATCCCTGATATCTTCTCTGTCTATGACCACCAGAGGATTGCTAACTAGGACTCTGGTAGTGGTCAGTCTTCTGCTGCTGAGCTTGAGATTGAACTGTTGCTGAACCTTTGCTAGAATCCCCATCCCACTTTCTTTTGTTGTCACTGGGTGTAGTGGGAGTAGCGGCTGAAGTGGTAGCACTGATGCGTTTGGGAAACTTGTTCTGTTCCACCGCCTGATCCGTGAGGCGATGAGCAAGACGCTGAATATCTTGAAGGTTGTCGAGGTTAGCCGATGTAACATGGCTCTGAATTTCTGAGGCTAGACCCTTAAGGTACAACTCGATGCGCTTAATTGGAGGGTCTACCATGGTTGGGCACAAGATGGCCAGTTCGTTTGGCCGTTTGTATAGGCTTCAATCTCTGACCCCGTCATCTTCAAGTGATAAAACTCATTCTCCAACTTGTGAATATCATCCCTTGTGCAGTACTCACGTTTGATAAGTTCCTTGAAATCGTTCCATGGGGTGGCGTTAGCAGCTGCCAACCCGAGAATCTGAACTTGGGCGTTCCACCAAGTTAGTGCTATTCCTTCTAGCGTGCCAGTGGCGTATTTCACCCTGCGAGCCTCAGGGCATTCACACATCTCGAACACAGACTCGAGCTTTTCAAACCAGTGGAGGAGTCCCACTACCCCCTCTGTGCCGCTGAAAGTACTTGGACGACAGTCCATGAAGTTCTTAAAGGTGCAAACTTGCTGCTGCGCTGGTTGACCTATTGTGTACGAATAGGGCAAAGTTTAAATACAAGGGCTAGGTTAGGAATGTAGGATCTAAAGATCCTAGTGTGAGTTATGACTACAGGGTATACTACCTGCTTGAGCAGCTGCAAGTGCCGCAGCAACTTGAGCTTGAACGAGAGCCTCTAGCTGGGCTTGAGTCATGTTAATTCGTCCAGACATGATCTTCATTGTAAAAGTAACGTAAGTGAGAATGGTTCGCGAGTAGGGCGATGACAGAAAAGCGTAAGCACGTAGGTATTCTCATGTAATAAAGTCATCTGTATCTATGCGTAATACGAGCAAAGTTCTATGTAGTTCTAGCAAGCAGGTAATAAACATAAACCATATTACCTAGGATGTCGAGTCTTGCACGTGGAGCGAAGCGTCGTTGTGGATCGTTGAGAGCACTGTTCTGGTTATAGTCCGGTTTTAATAAAACGTTTTCCCATATTAAAACCAAGTTCTCTATAACCAATGGCTCTGATACCAATCTGTCACAGCCCCAAAATCCACCTGCGGAGTATCACCGCTGGGGAGCGTGACTGACCAGGATCAAGCCACCAATCATATTGAACATGTAAATAAATAGTAATAATTATCCATCAATACGAAAGGTGTTTATCAAAACCAACATAAGTAAATATAGCGGAAGCATTAAAGTAAAAACCCAATCGTAAGTATCAATGTATGAAATGTTATAAGTGTTTAATAAGCGTTCACGATCCATTGCCCACAACGACCTGCTCCTCCTTGTGCAAGCTCCAAATAGTACCTAAGGTCCTGCAAGGCATGCAGCAGATAATCAACAACTAGTTGAGCGAGTTCACAGAAAGTAAGTTCGTATTAATAATGCGTATGTTCATCTAGTGGGGGCTTCCCATACAAGTATATACTACTGGTGAGGGATTCTCACATTTATCCTTTATAATGGGGGCTTCCCACTATGGTACTTACTAGACTATTTGCAACCATGTGTTCTTCTTAATCCGAGAACAGGAATACGTACAAGGTCACGTAGGATTTACGTGAGTGCCCTTCCTCGAGGACAGTGGTACGCGTGGGGTTTACGTAGGATTTACGTAAGTGTCCTTCCGACCCGGAAGACAGTTGTGGGTATTAGGTTACGTAGGATTTACGTAAGTGTCCTCCCGACCCGGGAGACAATGGTAGATACTAATTTACGTAGGTTTTACGTAAGTGTCCTGACTATCCTGAGGACGATGGTCTATAGTCTAGTGATTGCGAAAGTACGAGTAATCATTCCATATCAAACATTCCAACCCAATTCCCAACCCAGGAATCCCATGCCTTGGCTGTATGAACTCACCTTGGTTTGCTCGGCAGATACACAAAAGGAGAGGGTTCTTGAACTAACAGTGGTCAACCACGTCCTAACAGGGTTACCATACAAGTCAGGTTTTGACTTCAAGAAATGCACGTAGGTATCACATAAGCTAGCAGATAATGTGCACGTAATAATCATGGCAAACATGCAACATCAGTTAACTGTCATAACATATCCAACTTGTGAAACTATGGGTCGGTCCAATAACCTCCGGCCCGAATATCATAACAAATCAATAATACAATCTCGGCCCAAATAACATACATGAGTGACTTGTGCGATCCAATGTCTAAGCCCAAGAGATAATCGACCCAAATAACATAACAGTCCAATAACATATCGGCCCATTTAATCAACACTTAAGCCTTGTGCGACCCGGACAAATTGTACGATCCGGATAGCTTGTGCGAACCCTTTGGGTTGTGCGATCCAAACCAGCCCAACCCAACATAACACCCGGCCCAACAGTTACAATCATAACACTTGTGCGGTCCAGCTTCATTACCCAGCCCAAGACTACGGCCCAATAACTAACCTTAGGCCTTGTGCGATTCTAGTGGGTTGTGTGGTCGGTCTTTGGGCTTTGAGGCCCAACAGTAATTTAAGAACCATTCACTTGTGCGATCCGATACACATACGGCCCAATTTAGAAACCAGTCAACAGTCTTGTGCGACTGAGGGCTGCTTGTGCGTTCGGGTCCTCTTGTGCGAAGAGACCCCTTGTGCGACTAAGAGACCATGTGCGTGTGGTTATTTCATCCGGAAATCATGCTTAATCGGTTACACTTTTAACAATTACCAAAATTATCACCTTCATTAACAGTTTCTTGTTTTATGCTTTTTCGATCAAACAAGGAAATCAAGCATCAATTTCACATGAACCCAAATCTAATCAAAACATAAGCAATATTTCCATCATCTTATCAAATATCATTCGATTAATATGACACATCCGATTAGTGTGAACCATTATTCAATACATTCATGAGAGCCGAACACAACAACAACATAACCGATTACATTCATTTAGAACTTAAATCATCACACCAATCCATCCGACAACAAGGCATAGCAACCTACTAACATCAATTCGGTTCTAGCTTATTATCATGCAATACCATTTACAAGAACAACACCTATCCAATCCTAATCGGTTGATCTAAGCATGGAACATATAGTCATTCAACAAGAAAACAACAACAAGATACTAACCGATATGAAAGAGGGTGAACAAGAATTGATCCAACGAGTAATCTTGGTGCCGTCGGCTTCGAAGGAGAGAAGAGGGAGCTAGGGTTTTGTGTGTGTGGAGTGTTTTGCAAGTTGTGAGAATGTTACCAACATTCTAAGTGTTATTCAGCTAGGGGAGATGGGCCGAACCCACTTGGGCTGCCCTAATGGTCCGCATGCAAGTGTAAAGCCCAAATGGCTTGTGCGGTTGTGTGTAGTGTTGTACGTTTCGGGTCAAGTAACATAATCACATAAACATAACGTATTACACATAGCACATGCAACATAACATTTCATAAAATCATTAAATAGTAAATTTTCACATAAGCACGTAACGTTACATCAAAGTACAGAGGTCGGTTTGAAAATACGAGTTGTCACATTATCCCCAACTAAAAAGAAATTTCGTCCCGAAATTTGGTACGCACTCACTGAGGAAGCTAGGTAAGCTGTATTGTTCACTGGTTTTCCTGGGGTGTCACATTACATGTTCCCCATTTCAAATTTAATTCTTGTGGGACTTGCAAGGTGACGGATATTACTAGGAAATCTTGAATTCTTCATCAACTCCCAACTCTCATTAGTTTAGGATTAAAAATCAGAATTCATTGTAGTAACACTATTAATAATCCAACTTCCTTATAAAGGAAGGAGTTTTATTTATTTAGAATCAACCGGTAAAAATATATAAGATTTTTATCAAATAATTTATGGATCTTGGGATTTATAAATTCGGGTCGCTCAGACGTGTTTTAATAACATGTCGCTCTTGGGTCGTTCAGAGATATTTTTTTTATATAACATGACGCCCTCTTAAAATCCTACCACGCATCTTTATATTTGACCCGGGTTTCTGACACATTTGTCCCACATGACACGTGTCTTTATTTCGTTGGGCAGGAATTTTCGAGGTGTTACATCCTCACCCCCTTAAAAGAAATCTTGTCCTCGAGATTTAAGGAAACAGATGAGGGTATTTCTCTTTCATTGTGGATTCTTGCTCCCACGTGTATTCAGGACCTCTGCGGGCATCCCACTTCACCTTGACAATAGGCACAAGCTTTCTTCAAAGCTTCTTTACCTGTCGATCCTCAATCGACACAGGTTTTTCCACAAATTTTAAGCTCTCGTCTATATTCACATCTGTGTGTGGTATAACTAGCGACTCATCAGCTAGACATTTCTTCAGATTGCAGACGTGAAATAGATTATGAATACCATCGAGCTCTTCAGGTA
This sequence comes from Helianthus annuus, assembly GCF_002127325.2. NCBI lineage: Eukaryota > Viridiplantae > Streptophyta > Magnoliopsida > Asterales > Asteraceae > Helianthus > Helianthus annuus. Next base: position 100,741,101 of record NC_035438.2, on the reverse strand, counting down.
AGTTGAACTTATAAGCCACTGATCCTACACATTCGATGATCTCGAATGGTCCTATATACCTTGGGCTTAACTTACCTTTCTTACCAAATCGCATCACCCCTTTCCAAGGTGATACTTTGAGCAAAACTTTATCGCCAACCTCAAACTTGAGAGGTTTTTGCCTTTCATCCGCATAGCTCTTCTGCCTATCTCGAGCAGCTTTCAGGCGGTCGTGAATTTGGACAATCTTGTCCGTTGTCTCGAAGACTTAGTCAGGACCTGATAATTGAGTATCCCCTACTTCTGCCCAGCAAATGGGCGTTCTGCACTTTCTACCATATAGTGCCTCGAAAGGCGCAGCCTGGATGCTGGTATGGTAGCTATTATTGTAGGAGAACTCGACCAATGGTAAATGCCTGTCCCAACTACCTCCTAGGTCAATTACACATGCACGCAGCATGTCTTCCAACGTTTGAATAGTACGCTCACTCTGCCCATCCGTCTGAGGATGGTAAGCTGTACTGAAATTCAATTGAGTGCCCAGAGACTGTTGGAAACTTTTCCAGAAACGAGATGTGTATCTAGTATCCCGATCTGAGATAATAGATATTGGTACGCCATGTAAGGATACAATCTTATCCACGTATAGTTGGGCTAACATGTCAGAGCTGAAGGTCTCTTTAATGGGTAGAAAATGTGCTTACTTAGTCAGTCTATCAACTATAACCCATATAGTATCATTTCCCTTCGGTGTCTTAGGCAATTTGGTGATGAAATCCATCGTCACCATTTCCCATTTCCAAGTGGGAATCTTAGGCTGTTGTAGCAAACCTGACGGCTTCTGATGTTCAGCTTTGACTTTAGCACATGTCAAGCATTTAGCTACATAAGCAGCTATAGACTTTTTCAAGCCTATCCACCAATAATTTGCCAATAAATCCTGGTACATCTTATCAGCTCCAGGATGAACAGAGTACTTGGAACTGTGGGCTTCCTTGAGGATAACATCCCGTAGTCCTCCATATACAGGAACCCATATCCGTCCATTCAATCTCAACATTCCGTCCTTATCGTAGGACAAGTGTTCTTCAGTTACTCCTAATTTTTCCTCAGGATAGTTAGCTTCCAACACAGCTTCCTTTTGTGCAGCTACCAACCTTTCATTCAAACTGTTCTTAATTTCCATGCTCTTGGCATTGATCCTTATCGGCTTCACCCTTTCCTTCCTGCTCAAGGCATCTGCGACTACATTGGCCTTGCCTGGATGGTATCTTATTTCACAATCATAATCGTTCAAGGTTTCCATCCATCGTCGCTGCCTCATGTTCAAATCTTTCTGATTGAACAGGTGTTGAAGGCTCTTGTGGTCAGAATAGATCACACACTTTGTTCCATATAGGTAATGCCTCCAAAGCTTAAGTGCAAATACAACGGCACCCAATTCCAAGTCATGGGTGGTGTAATTCTTCTCGTGCACCTTTAGTTGACGTGAAGCGTAGGCAATGACCTTGCCCTTTTGCATTAACACACAACCCTTTCCGGTGTGTGATGCATCACAATACACCACAAATTCTTCAATGCCTTCCGGTAGAGTCAGCACTGGAGCGTTACTCAACTTCTGCTTCAAGATATCAAAAGATTCTTGTTGCTTAGGCCCCCAGTTAAACTTAATATTCTTACGCGTTAACGAAGTTAAGGGTGCATCAATCCTTGAGAAGTTTTCAATAAAACGCCTATAGTATCCAGCTAAACCTAGGAAACTACGAATCTCTGAAGGCGTCTTTGGCTCTTGCCAGTTCGTAATAGCTTCTATCTTTGCGGGATCCACTTGAATTCCACGCTCACTCACAACATGTCCAAGGAACTGGACTTCGCGAAGCCAAAATTCACACTTTGAAAACTTGGCATAGAGCTTCTCTTGATGGAGCAGCTTAAGAATGCATCGAAGATGCTTCTCATGGTCAGCTTGGTTCTTCGAGTAGATGAGGATGTCATCGATGAAGACGATGACAAATTTATCCAGATAAGGCTTGCATACGCGATTCATGAGATCCATGAATGCGGTAGGTGCGTTGGTGAGCCCAAAAGGCATCACTAGGAACTCGTAATGACCATAACGAGTCCTAAACGCGGTCTTATGTACATCCTCCTCCTTGACTTTCAATTGATGATAGCCTGACCTGAGATCTATCTTGGAGAAATAACTTGCTCCCTGTAGCTGGTCGAATAGATCGTCGATTCTAGGCAAAGGATACCTGTTCTTGATAGTAACCTTGTTTAGCTCACGGTAATCAATGCATAGATGCATTGATCCATCCTTCTTTTTGACGAACAGAATTGGTGCTCCCCATGGAGACGAACTAGGTCTAATAAAACCTTTAGCTAGTAAATCATCTAGCTGTGTCCTTAATTCCTTCATCTCCGTTGGTGCTAATCTATACGGTGCTCTGGCCACTGGTGCAGCTCCGGGGATGATGTCAATTCTAAATTCCACTTCCTATCTGGTGGCAAACCAGGTAGTTCTTCCGGAAAAACCTCGGGATAATCAGAGATGACTGGTATGTCTTCGATCCTGGGCTTCTTCTCGTCAATGGTTACTTATGCCATATAAATGACACAACCCTTACTCATGCATCTGGATGCCTTAAGCATGGCCACTTGCTCTGGCAATCCATGTTGAGTATCTCCCTGAATAGTGAGTGGCTCACCAGATGGGGTCTTGATTACTACCTGCTTCTTGTTGCACACTATCTGGGCTTGGTTATGCGATAACCAATCCATTCCTATTACTATATCAAAGCCTGCTAGCTTAAAGGGTAACAAGGACAAAGGAAAAGAGTGGTTCCTAATGGATAGGACACATCCATCTAATACAGTCGAAACTGTTTCTATTGATCCATCAGCTAATTCCACTTCATATTTCGTACTAGGGTTTTAACAGGTAATTTCAATAATTCACAGAACTTATTATCTACAAAAGATCTATCCGCCCCGGAATCAAACAATACCCTTGCGTAGACATCATTAATGAGAAAAGTACCTGTTATGACATTGTCATCCTGAATAGCTTCCTTTGCATCCATGCGGAAGACCCTTGCATTAGTCTTCTTTCCCTCCTCTGCTTTCCTTGCAAGTTTTGGGCAGTTGGGCCTAATATGCCCCTTCTCATTACAATTGAAGCATGTGGCATCCTTAAGTTTCTTACAATCTATTGCTTTGTGATCCGGGGATTTACAGATTCCACACGCTTTTGGTTGGGACTGCGATCTTGACTCTTGCCTGCATTTCCCAAAGTGGTGCTTCTTACAAACCTTGCACCAGGGTTTATCACTCGACTGATGATCACCCTTTTTAGATTCCGACCCTTTCTTCTGGTCGTTGTTTCCCTTAAGCTTCTTATCTGAGCGTCGCGAACCATCATCTTCGCGTTTCCGTTTCTCGGCATCTGCAGCTCTCAGGGATCTCTGTCTAACTGCGTCTAGTGTAAGGGACAGAGATATGTCAGCTACTGATCGAAAAGTAGTGGGCCGAGAGGCCTTGACACTTGCTTTAATTTCTGGGGCCAGACCCCCAATGAAACAGGCTATCCTCTTTGGTTCAGGTGTTACAAGATAGGGAACTAGCCTTGACAAGGTATTGAAGGTTGTGAGGTAAGCCTGGCAGTCCAGGTTCTTCATCACCAGAGACAGGAAATCAGACTCTATTCTTTCGACCTCGTGCTGAGGGCAGTAATTCTCCTTCATCAGGGCAGCAAATTGTTCCCAAGACATGTTGTATAGAGGTACCTTTCTGGTGGCTTGAATCAACGACTTCCACCATGATAGGGCATCACCCTTGAAAGATTGTGACACAAACTTCACAATATCTTTTTCAGCACAACGACTTATATCCACCACCGTGTCCATTTCATCAAGCCAAGTCATACAGTCCACTGCCCCCTTCTCCCTAGTAAAATCCCGGGGTTTACAAGACACAAAGTATTTATACGTGCAACCTTTGGCACGTGGGGCATCATCAAACACAATCTTCTTGGAATGACCACCATTCTCATTCGAAGAATGTCTATCATCATCCTTCTTAGTTTCTTCCTTTTTAGACTTGGGTTGGACAGAAGGTGGCTTGCTGTAAGACTCCGAATGAGTCTTGGATCTGATATGCGGTGTAGACAAGGTCCTACTATGGGTCCCACTGTACTCACTGTACTGTCTTTCTAATGCCTTTGTAACCGCATCATCAACAAGCGCTTTTAGCTCTGCGCCAGCTAACTGTATTTTCGCATTATCGTGATTCTCTACTGGACGACTGTTCACTTCGTCCGACCCCGCCATGTAGCTTCAATTGCTACATATAGACAATAATAGGCAAGGTTTTATTTAGAAGCTAATACGACATTTTATTAACCATGGTTTTAAATATAGCCATTGCTGGTTAATTTATTAATCAAGCATTTATTCAGGATCTTTATTATAATCCTATATTACAATTAAGAATTAACATATAACTTAGTCACGAAGACAGTGTTAATCTATAATCTGGATTCTTACAGGATCAAGGTATTAGGGTTTGAGTCACAGTTCATTACCCTATTCTAGACAGTGAGTTGCAGACTCCAACTGTCTCTTAGTCCCTAGGACATTTATATATATATATATATATATATATATATATATATATATATATATATATATATATATATATATCACCCGTAAGCACTTCATCCCTAAGGGATGGTTATTTAAATACAGGGAATTTTAAATTAACCCAATTTTCAAAGATGGCTTATGTGATTTATATTGCATCACAATTTCCCTGACATGGTAACATACATACCAATGTTAACAAAGTTTTGGAATCTTTTAGACAGGTTCTACCATTTTGGCCATGTCTGCGACGACACGTGGCTAGGTTTTACCCCTAAAATTCTCTTTATAACACAGATCAATCCTAAGTTGAGACGTTAATTATGGACCTGAATCTAGTTATGGAGATACCATCTTGGCCTTGTCTTATAATGACATGTGGCTAGGTCTTGTCCCTTTTTAGATTTTGCCATTCTATATTAATGGTAGGTCTTCTTTATTTTAGGAAATGTAATTTTCATTTTTACCTTTTTATTTTATGTTTATTCATATACTTATTTATAACAACAATCATGAAAATTTAAATGCAACATTTCACTAATAAAGATTAAACAGTACAATATTTGCCCTAAACGGGACTTCTACAAAATAACATGCCCGCGCAGGGGCGAAACACAAACAAAACAAATAAACAAACCCACGCAGGGGTCAACAGAAAGACATGCCCACGCAGGGGCAGAATACTAAAAGACAAGCTCGCGCAGGAGCTGAATGCAGAAACAACAAGTCCACACATGGACTGATTACAACTAAATGATAAATAACAAGGTCTTCAATGACCCCTCCTCTTGGACTTCCCCTTGAGTAAGTCTGACAGGCCCTTGAAGAAGCCTTGCCGCTCCCTGCGGTCTTCTCGAACTTCTTGTTCGACCTGGTTCAACCTATCAAGAACCTCCTGCTGACGTTCCGGCGAAATAAGTTGTGGCTGCGGCGGCTGGTACAGCGCTTGAGGAGGTAGTGGTTGCTGGTACACATATGGAGGGTACCCGGTGATCCATGGACCACCATAGGGCCCTTCAGGGTGTCGAGCGTTGTAATCCCACGCCTCCTGGTATGGGTCCACAGTAGCATAGTCGAACTGGGTATGAGCCGGCTGCTCAAAAGGGTTGTACGCCGCTGAGCCGGCGTAAGCAGGTATTGGGTTGTCAAAACCCAACGGAGGTGCCATAGGCACTGAGTTGACCCCTGGAATGGGGTTTGATGGACCCCCCCATTTGTGGTTCTTCCTCTTCCTCCTGGAGTGGCGGATAATGACTACCACTTGATGGTTGGGGAGTGCTGATGCGGACTCCCCCTCGCACGGACATCCGTGCGTTTGACCTTCTCCGCCTCGGTGGCTCCGGAGGTGGTTGTTGCTCCATTGGTGGTGGTGGTGGCGGAGTGACTGCCACAAAATGGTGATCCTCGGAAGGATCTTGCTGCTGCTGCTGGTGATAAGGGGACGAGTGCTCGGTCTAGAAGCTATCTGGACCACGGTAGGGTGATCCGTGAAACGATGACCCGTCGGAGATCTCTATCGGGTGGTTGGGTGTTCCAGACGCGGGCTCCACGGGATCCGTGTCTTCGTCCATGTCATCAGCGTGGTCACCTGAGAAATGATCCTCAGGTCCTAGTGGGTTGAATCCCACGGGTTCTGGAAAGATGTTGGCCGGGTTGAACCGGCTTTGGAAGACTGTGGTTGGGTCGTCAAAGGAATGGTGAGAATTTGACCTTTGCAACGGTATGAAAGAGGGTGGTTGATCATTGGGCTCATTTTCTGATTGGGGCCCAAAGGAATGTAAGTATGAAGGTGAAGAGCTGAGGGAGACTGACCGCCTCCCGGGTTCAACATAGAGCCTCCACGGCTCTTGTGGGCTCATACTCATAGTAATGGAAGGTGTTCGCCGGTGTGAGGGTCCGGCTTCGTGGTCGTGGCTCGTGAAAGGAGCCTTTCCTCGTCCGCGTCTCATACGTGGCGGCATGATTTAGACCTGTCAACAAAAGATACAGCAACACATATACATAAAATAAAGACAAAATGAAATAAAACAAAACAGAGTTTGTCCTATGTTCTTTGTCTAGACTCGGAACTCGAGGAATGTGCATTTATTTACTGAGATTAAACACAGTAGGCTAGTGTTTAATTCACTCAGCGTTGGCTCTGATACCAACCTGTCACACCCCTATTTTCCACGTGTCACCGGTGGGCCCGGTGGGGGATTCCGTGACGTAGTTGATATCGTCGTAGTCAAACATACAAAAATATATATGCACAGCGGAAGCAAGGAAAGATTTATTTCAACTTAAATTATTGTAATATTCAAGTATCACAAAATGTCGAAATAGATCCACAGGCAGATCCAAACAAAAAGGAAACTTCATTTCAACAGACTTCATGCATCCTAAGCTTGCGAGACTTCTATGGATGCTTAAGGAGTGACCAGCCTATTACGCGTAGTACCTGCACTTAGCCTTTTTGGAAAATACGTCAGTTTACACTGGTAAATACAATTTAACTGACTCATTTTGAAAATGTTTAAAATTGATTTAAATGCCCGTGGCATAAAACTTTTATAACTTGGGATAATTATTTGCTTAATAATCTTGTAAAAGAATTACATGTTCGTTATGCGTTCAGTGGCCCGGGTCGTGCCGGGTTAAAGTTCAATAGACACACCACTTAATATAATTTCGCCGCAAGACTTCTCTCGGCCGACGATTATACATTTAATGAAATGCACAACGGGTGGACGCCTACACCCGTGTGCTAAGGTCGTGGCCATTCTTTGAATGATGCCAAGGATATCCGGGACATGGTCATTAAACCCCCAAAGGGGTTAAACAAACAAAACAGCATTTTTAAACGGGTTAATTTGACAACACTTAGCCATCAACTGGTTAAGGTCAATTCCCCGACCAAGCGGTATTTTATATACCTTACCCCAAGCCCGTATAGGGAAAATAAGTAAAACGTATTTACCTGAGCAAAGTATAATTCAAATACAACGAGTGCAAGTAGCTTTTACTGGGCTCCTAGATCTGGAAATTAAGGTTTTAATAACCTATTAGAATTCTAACGGGTCTTAAGCTTAGACCGGTTAGTTAAAAAGGAAGATTACGGTTTTAAATGCACAATAACACGAAGACCGTTTTAGAATGTGGTTTTGACCCAACAAGCTTGCATGCTTGTTTAATATGGGTAACATAATCACATTCTGGATTTTGAGACCAAGAAGATATGGTTTGACCCGTTTCGGCTAAAATGGCCAAACTAGTCACATAAGCCGATCCGAACGCGTATAGTGCGTAACGAGTAACCATAAGAGTCAAATACAAGTTTCTGTAGTCAATATGCTTAAAATATGTTGTGATATTAGAATGATACCTTCCATTATGCCCCAAATGATTTTAAACCAAAACTATGCCTCATGAGGGCGTTTTGGTCATTTTATAAGGTGAAAAAGGGTTAAAATAATAACCTGAGTTACAGGTCTGATTAAATTAGTAAATATACTTAATTTACTAAGTTATAACAGTAGGGTATCAAATCTATGTGAAATTTATTACCTTTTACCTTACTATGCACCGTAGGGGCATTTTGGTAATTTCACATGTGCCTAAAAGGTCAATCCTGGAATTCTGAGTTCAAAACATTTGCCTACTATTTAAAATATAAAAATTTTACTGATTACATCAGTAGGTTCGATCCCTTAAGCTTAATAAGGTTCTAGTGTATACTTATGCGTTAAAAATGCTTAAAAAGGCGATTTGGAGCCATTTCCGGGTTTTCTGTAAAATGCTGATATTTTTAATATTCCAGAAGGCTCAAAATAATTTATTTATCATAACAAATCAGTAAAAATTGGTTTGGGGTCAAAAGGATTTGTAAAACTCATTTTCTGGCTAAAAAGGGCAAAACCGACTTAATCATAGAACACTAAGTTATGCTCAGCCTAAAAATAAATAAAAATCTCCAAAAATCCCAAAATATTATTTTATAACAGTGGGTAAAAAGTTTGGTATAAAAATTCGGGTTTTGATAGGCTATATGCAATTTACGCCATTTACTTAGTAAAGAAGCTCTTAATACGCTATTGAGCATAACTCCTAATCTAGACCTCAAATTGACCTCAAATTTTGGGTGCAAGTTTATAAATCAGTAGGTAAGGTGTCTACTCTTTTACATTTTCAAAAATCACATTTTAAGGTCAAATGGGCATAATGGTTAACATATAAGCGATTAACGGAAACATGCATGTGAATAGGATGTCTAGTGAACCAAGTTGTATAATCTCAGAGAGTTATACTAACATGCAAATAGGTCCAAAAGAAGCTCTAAGGCAATCCTAATCTTGGCTTAAACGGGTCAGAACTGATAGTCAAAGCAAAAGTCAAACTTTGCGACTTTCGGTTCCAAACCGAGCCTAAACTGAAAATTGTCGAGTTGAACATGTTGGAACATGTTCTTACATTAATTACCAAGTTATTTTAATGATCAAACAGGTTGCATGTATCCTACATTGCTAATTATGCATTAATTTGCAAATAACCTTTCTGTTGACTTTTTATAATAAGCTTTGACTCGACAATTAACATAGTTAGAGTGGGAATCTGGGAATACCCTTTTAAGGGTTTATTACCCACATAATTACCTACTTAAAGGTACTTTTAATTCGAGATATTACTAAGTAATTATAGACTAATCTCGAAGTCAAACCTTAATTACGATGGTTTGACTTTTAGCTAATTAATTAAGCTAAAAGGGATTAAAAAGGATTAAGGACACTTACAAAGGTCCTAATTAGGGTTAGAGACTTAATGATAACTTGTTGTTGTCCAGAAGAGCTCCAGAGAAGTCTCCAAGTGAGTGACATAATTGAATGATCAAAGTTCACCACACTTCACTCCCTTATATAGTGACCAAGATGCTCTAGGATCAAGACATGGAAGTCTAGGATGGTTACAATATTACCCCAGGTGTCCCTAATAGGCTAAATACTGCCTAGAGAGTCCCTTGTTTCGAAAACCACCTCAATAAGGAGGTGCAACAGGCTGAACAGGTAGCTTTCCAATTTCTGCTGCCAGCTACGGACCGTAAGCCTAAACTCTTGCGGTCCGTATGCAGCCCTTGCGGACCGTATGCTCAGATTGTTGCGGTCCATAACCGACCTTTGCTGAAAACGCCCAGGTACCCTCCTTACGGACCGTAAGCCTAGGGTCTTGCGGTCCGTAACCAGTGGTCAGAGGACAAAAATTTGTAAACTTCCAAGTCTTGACCATGCAATCAAACAAATCCGAATCCAAGCCCTCTTTTCCAGTTTTGGGACCATCTGCTCAGCCATTGCATGCTTGAATGGTTCTTACATGTTCCCCATTTCAAATTTAATTCTTGTGGGACTTGCAAGGTGACGGATATTACTAGGAAATCTTGAATTCTTCATCAACTCCCAACTCTCATTAGTTTAGGATTAAAAATCAGAATTCATTGTAGTAACACTATTAATAATCCAACTTCCTTATAAAGGAAGGAGTTTTATTTATTTAGAATCAACCGGTAAAAATATATAAGATGTTTATCAAATAATTTATGGATCTTGGGATTTATAAATTCGGGTCGCTCAGAGTGTTTTAATAACATGTCGCCCTTGGGTCGTTCAGAGGTATTTTTTTTATAACATGACGCCCTCTTAAAATCCTACCACGCATCTTTATATTTGACCCGGGTTTCTGACACATTTGTCCCACATGACACGTGTCTTTATTTCGTTGGGCAGGAATTTTCGAGGTGTTACAAAAACAAGTTTGGCTAGTCTTGTAGATGCAGGAATGTAACAAAACATAGTCGTGGACATATGATAATGTTTGGAAGGAGGCACCTAAAGTCTCGTTAGAAGAATATACAACATTGCTCAACATAAAAAATTGCATATTAAGGGATCAAGCGACAAATCATTCGCTATAAAAGCTTTATTCAATTTTCAAGGAAGATGGACGCACGTTACTTAAAGTATACATGATAAAATGAGGGGGAGACTTATTCAAGTTGCACTCTTTTTCCCTTGACTAAGTTTTGTCCCATTGGGTTTTCTTAGTAAGGTTTTTAATGAGGCAACATACCTGATCCAGAAGTATTAGGGGGAGACAATACGCGCTACACTCTTTTTCCCTTAGCTGACGTTTTGTCCCATAGGGTTTTCCTAGCAAGGTTTTTAACGAGGCAACATCACCAAGCGTATTAAAGAATAGTATATCATCATGTGGATAGTCAAGGGGGAGTGTTATGAATGCATCCATTATTAGTAACTATCCACATTTCTAACTCCCATGTCACATTTATGTTTGTATTAATATTATAGCCTATATATGGTGGATCATGTATATTGTATGAGACATCAACAAGAATAAGTTTCTTACATTCTCCATTTTCTCTTTGTCTCCATAATCTCTATAATCCGAGTTCATATGTTTATATATACTGTATATATTGTTGCTATTAGGTCGTCGTTTCACAACAGTGAAGAAATATTGGTGAAGAATTTTATTTAATTAGTTTTTGGTATGTTAGCCTACAACAGATTGTTGATTCACGTGAAGGGTTATATGGTATATTGAAGAATTAGTTTCTTGACTTGCATATTTTAAGAATTACTTGATTGGTTTCATGGTGTGTAAGCTTCGATAATTGGTGAAGAAATAATGTGAATGATTATTCAATTTGTCCATTCGTAACTGACCATTTAGTTCGTATTTTCTTTCGTGGTTGGGTTCGTATTTGTTGTTGCCTTCGCTTTCGTTGCATTAGGGTTTCAATATTTTGGTTCATATTGGTATTAGTATTAGTATTTGGTGCTTCCACTATTGGGTTCTTATTTGATATTAGTTTTATTTTTTTCTGCTTGGTATTGTCGTTATGGCGGGAAAGGCTGAATCTCTTTCATCTACACGTGTTTTTGGTCCAGTTCCAATGCCTGCTTCAGATTCTCGTTTTTTGACCAATTCAGGTTGTTTCTAAATTTAGCCATGTCTTCGTCTAATACTTCAGGTATTCCTTCATCCATATGGATTTTGGATTCTGGTGCATCTCATCATATGTCACCCTACTTGTCATCTTTTGTATCTTTGAACTCTGGTTCGGCTACGTCTGTTATGTCTGCTAGTGGTACATCTATGCCAATAGAAGGTGTTGGATCAGTTGTTACTCCTCATATTTCTCTCACTAATGTCTATTTTATTCCAAATCTTGCTTTAAACCTTGTTTCGGTTAGTCAGTTATGCAAATCTGGTCATTTGGTGCTCTTCTCTGATTCCGTTTGTTATGTATTGGATTCACGTTTTATGTGGGTGATTGGGACCGGCCATAAGGTAGGTGGACTTTATGTTTTGGATGATCTCAAAGAAATTGATGTTGCTGCTTTTAGTGTTGACTTGTTGTCACACCCCGACCGCGTAAAACAACAAAACCGCGACGGAAACGTCGGGGAGTGCTGTGGCAGAATTATTGTTTCAAATCACATGATAACTAAAATTAAGTTTTACAAGCTTAAATTATTACATTGTCTTAGTTCAAACGAAATACATAACATAAAAGATGATAACTTTCTTGATTTTAGATTGCTAAGGCCCAAGTCGCCCTAATTGAAGCTTGCTCACATCAAACAATCGCTCCTGAAACATATGTGAAAGTAAATACGTCAGCATAAAAATGCATGTGAGTAACATAGGTTTACTGTTGAAGATTCATGACTTTGAAAGTTAAAAGAAATGTTTAACGAAAAATAGTCATGAACCTTATGAAATATTTTCTTTTATAAAATCATATGAAAATCAAATGATATAAAAGAATGATGTATGGTTAAGTAAATAACCAAATGAAAATAATGTCTTGTATAAATGTCAATGTCAAATTTTAAATGTCAAATTTCCAGTATAACCATGTCTTGTATGGCGAATAAATAGTATTTACCCAAGCCAAATGCATAATGTCGTGTATAAACAAATGTCTTATGTAATCAAATGTCATGTACAAAACAAAGTCTTTGAATAAACCAAAGTTTAAAACAAAAGTTATGTTTTGAAAACCATTTCTTTTATTGATATAAACATTTATATGGTTTGTCTATCGTATACACTCAAGCCTTGAGACTGTAGGATAAACCCTTATCAGGATCAGGAATTTATCAAAAATGTATTCGGATTCTGTCATTCCTATCACACCCCGACCACGTAAAACAACAAAACGTGGCGGAAACGTCGGGGAGTGTTGTAACAGAATCATTGTTTAACAACCATGGAATAAATAGTTTCGTTTTATTAAATCAAATGTATTACATTACATTAGAAATTGAAACAAAACATAAACAAATAGTCTTTCGTTGTTATTAAGTCACTAAGGCCTCGTCCATTCCTATGTGAGCATACACCAATATCATCATCAAATATCATCAACTATTGTACCTGAAACACATGTGAAAATACATCAGCATAAAAATGCCGGCGAGTACATAGGTTTTAGTTGAGTGTCGGATTCATGGCTAGTTTGCATGTTGCAATACTTAATTAAAAACCTTGTTTTTAAAAAGTATAGTATTGTGACCAGATTAACCAACTCAAATTAAGTTGGTTATAATTTATAAAATCCCATAGCCATGATTCTTAACTCCAAAACATTTGTTTAGTTAAACCAGAATGTAAATCTTTTTTGAAATAAAAACTCGAATAGTATATATATATTGTTAGAAAAACCTTGTAGTATAACTTTGCTTTTGATAACCTTGCCCAAGTGATCCAGATAACGCAACGATATATAATGTGTTAAAAGCACTTATATATAGGAAGTACCAGCGACGTATCCACCATGCTTTTAACACATTACACCCGCCCCGTTACCTAATCACTTCCATAACCCAACGGTTCATGTGACAACCCTCAGTAAACCAGGTTTCCGTACGACTTAATTAATAATAATTTACTGCTTAATTACTGTGCTTACATGAATTTATGGATAGACTGTTACTTGACTGTTGATACTTGTACATATCTGTATCATACCTTACATACTGTCACTACATTATTTTCATGATGCACAAAAGCACAGTAGCACTATGAACGGATAACCTATTGAACATGCTGATAAAGCCAGCATCAGGCAGACACTGCCTCTAAAGGCCTATATGAGCCAGAAATATTTTACTACACCCATAGTGTGTGTAGGGATACAAGGGTTGTATAACTGCGTCTCTAGGAATAAGATGTAATGAATGGATGTGCCTAAAACGTACTCTAAGCACGAAACACAGCACTTTTATCAACATACTAGCTTCTAGCTAACTAATAAAGTGCCAAAACATGAGAAAATATTCCTGACACTTTGCAGAATAAATTGTGTCGCTAAAAATATTATTTACGACGCTTAAAAGCTTACTTAAGCACTTTAACGGATTACTATCCAACCGAACAACCGGACTATACCCGGAACATGAAAATATTGCCAGAAATATTATTAGCCTTTTTCTGAGCCAGTTAGGGTCCCTGATTACCCTAACACCCGTGATATAACGCAACACTTAACTAACGGAGTTAACCCCTAAAGTTAACTTATTAGATGTAACTGAACTCTAACTAATCAATTGAAAACGAACCGGATACCCCCCCCCCCCCTAAAGAGATCGGCCAAACTAGAGGAGACCAAGGAGTACACTTGTGATTATTATAATGGTGTATGTTTAATATCAAGGGGACACGAGAACCGTTGGACGATAAGCATGAATTTTCCTATAAATACCCCACTAAACCTTAGAGTTCTTACACACCACAAACCACCAACTCAACTCTCTCTCTTGCCTCTCCCCATTCCCGGCCGAAACCCCCTAGGGTCACCACCACCATCTTCGATTCTTGTTCATCCATTCCAAGTATCTACAAGCCTTACGGGTCACGCATTAGGAGCTTTGAAGCAAGCGGAAGTGGAAGGACCTCGTTACTTAGCTTTTATCCACCGCATTTTCGCCTAGATTCTTCCCTAGCCCCGAGCTAGAGGTATAATGTTTAAAACTCACTCTCGAACGTATCTAAAGTGGTTAATATGATTTTTAACGGTTAAAATGCGGAAACCCATCTTTTGAATCTATAAAGTTTACTAAAACTTGATTTTTGTTGGATAAAAGATCATAACTTGTGTAAAAGTTAGAGTGTTTGAATATGTTGATTATTGAGGCCCGATCTACATTGTGGTGGCTCTGATCATCGTTTAACCCGACTTTGTTAAGATCATAGATCTTGACATAAGCTTGTTTCTATCGGTACAAGGGTTAAAAGGTGAAACTCTACCACACGGAAGACATGAACTTGTGTAAAAGTATTTTGACTTGTAAAATAGTATTTAAAACTAGCGGATCTACGCATGTACAAGTGGTATATTCGTAGAACCAAGTGTCAAGAAAATCATGTTTTATAAAAGTCGGATGACACACTAACAAATATGATTTTTACAAACTACAAGTGTATAAACACTTGTGAAACGAAAGATCTGACAAAGTAACAATTTTTATAAAAGTTGTCAGGAAGTTGTAAAGAATAATTTATTCTAAAAACGGGGTTTTTACAAGATTAAACTATTTCACACATAGATCCACCAAATATAAGGAGATCTACACTATAGTTTTCGGAAAAACTACAAGTTCATGTAATAATGCGATTTACATACTAGTCGGCAAGTTTGGTGTGTTGAGATTAGTTGATGTGTCGGAAATTGTTTGATTGAATCAAGAAGTTGTTGAAGTCATTTTGTAAAAGAAAATGATACGCTTGAAAGCGTGGCCACCTCCAGTTACAGGGGAAACTCTGGCGAAATATTTCTAAAAACCTAACACTTAGAATTATTTACAAGTGTTAGAACTATTTTTGGGATGTTTTCAAAATATATTTCGCCATGACTTTATTTATTAAATAATCGGAGGTGGGATTTTCACAAAACTAAACGTGATAAATATATACTTAGTAAATGTATTTTTCACTACACTGTTTATGATTATTTTGTGAAAATATATAAATATTATTTTTAGAGTAAAAATAATATTTACAAACGTTGACGAATCCCAAAATAATACAAACGCTTACACGACAAACATATAAGCTACAACGGTAATTACTATTACCACACGATTACTAAAACGTAACTTACGCATTATACGGAAATATTCATGAACGCGTACTTTGTCAACGTATTATTTTTGGAAGTACTATGTGAAGAGAAAATACAATATTTTTGGGAAAAATATTTATATTTTGGAATAAGAAGTAAAAATATATTAAGTGGGACTTAATGATATAATAAAAATACACATGTATTAAATCCCCCATCCTTGGGAAGGAGATTAACTACCAAGTACATGCAAGATATAAACACGAAATAGTTGTCTAACTATTTCCCAAAAATGTAAACTATAAAGCTAAGGCACGGCCATCCGTCTAATAGAATTAGCACATGTAGGTCGTTGCACAGCTGCTTGATTTGGAGTATACTTGGTAGAGACGCACCGCTGTGAGTTCATGTCCCCCTTTTCTCTTAACTGTTTTCAGTTTTCTATACTGCGGGGGTGAAATACATGTTACTATGTTTGCGAATATTTCTTATATGGTATGGTTAGCGTGAGGAGGGTTGTTATTTAGATCATGTGAACTGGGTAGGCGGAAACTTGAGGTCATTAATCCTCGGGGTAGGACCGAGGGGCAGGAGCGATAGATCTATTTGGGTGTAGCGAGCCCAGTCCCAGGCCCAGCGTAACGGACCTCGGGATGACTTTGTACCCGGCGCATAAATCTGCTAGGTTTGAGCCTTCCTACTTGCATTTCACACATATCAATGGCCTTGCAAACCATTGGTGATCTCTTTTTCCTTATTTGCTACATACCAGGATTTTATACTTACAAAGGTTTTTACTTACTCACTACACATGAACTTGCTCAACAATTTTTGTTGATTTTTCCAACTTACATGTATTTCAGGTAATTAAGGATCTGGCATGGTATGATACGTTTTCACGCTGTGTATGAGAAATAAGGTCATCCAGAGTTTAGGGGTCGTGTCTCTTGCCTGGACGAGCCACCGCTCTTAAACTACGTCTGCTTTATGTTTGTGATTCTGAACAATGTTTTTATGAATTAGGTTGTAACTTTCGTTGCATGTGTCGGTACTTTAAAACAATGTTGTGGTACTTTTATTTTGAAACTTAATCAATGGATGATCTTGCATAGTTTTACTTTCATGTAGCTTTGTTATGATTAAGCTATGGTATTAAGAAGTCACACCAAATTAACCACGCTTCCGCAAAGCCAGGGTGTGACAGCTTGGTATCAGAGCGCTGAGCATAGCGAACTAGGATTCCTCCTCGAGTCTAGACTATGATCACTAGGGCTCTCACGAAAACATTTTTACTGCATACCAGTTAAGTCCAGATCCAAAACCTTTTTATAAACAAATGTTGAGCGCATTTTATTTATTATTTTTAGGCTCAGTCTGGGAGGCTGAGGCTCGGTCTTGGAGGCCGAGGCTCGATCTTAGAGATCGAGGTAGATGTTTATTATTTTTAGGCTCAGTCTTGGAGGCTGAGGCTCGGTCTTGGAGGCCGAGGCTCGATCTGAGAGATGAGGTACATGGCTAGTTGGACTAGGGAGAATAGGTTCAGTCTTGGAGGCTGAGGCTCGGTCATGGGGACCGAGGCTCGACCTAAGAGGTCGAGGTAGATGATAGAGCAGTCTTAGAGACAGGGAGAATTTGGAATGTCAGTCTTGGAGACTAGGGGGCTAGTGGGACTAGGAGAATTATGCGATTTCTTACTTGATAACTTATGTGATTATTTGATTGTATGATTGACTGTTGGTGCATATTCGTGCTTATGGCCTCGCCCTGCACCGGCGATTCAGACACCACTGGACCTACACCTGTAGTACCAGATGACCTAGCATCTTCAGAGCACGAGGTGCACATGTCGGACGTTTCTAGCAAGGACGAGGACGACTTCCAGCCCTTCGCACTACCTGGTGGTGCTGATGAGCCCGCAGATGGCCCTCTTGTTGAGTACCTCCCTCTGGTAGTGATTCCGGCTCCTATACCGTTAGCCGTCTATCCCGCATATGACTTACTTCTCGACGCCGAGGCTGACGGCGATGTGGATCTATTTGAGGATGAGCCTATTGAGGATGAGATTCCGGATGCAGCCCTACTTCCCGCTGGCGATCTTCTGATGATCGCTGGTGCTCCTGCGGAGGACTCACCCGCATATTCACCGGTCCCAGACTCCTTTGAGTCTGTGGCATCCGCACCTTCTCACGAGGTGAGCGCACAGCACTTTGCACACGACTCGGATCCTGACCAGGCATCCTCTGCTGCACCTATTCCGAGCTTTGCATTCGAGCGTGACGATCCCATCTTTCCTCCGGGATTTGACCCGGATCACGACATTGAGTATATCCCGATGGACCAGCCCATGGAGGATCCCGCTGATCCCATCGACCCTGAGTTTGATTTTGAGATGGCCTTTGATGATCCCGAGCCTACCGTAGCCCCCGAGCCAGTAGCTGCTTCAGACCCCGTATTCGAGCATGACCCTATTCGTGCAGATGTACCCGCTGTGGATCCTTTGATTGATGATGTACCTATCGATGACCATCCTATTGCTGCTCCACTATTGGAGGATGAGCATGCTGTTGATGCCCATGTTGATGCCCCTCACATTGCTGATATTCCTGCTGATCCTGTTATTGCCCCTTTCCCTGACCTTGTGCCTGGACAGTCCAATCATGCGCTTCTTGCGGCCCAAGTTAACTCTCGATACACGCACACCCGAAGTGGGTGGATAAACGATGACAATAGTTACCCACCTTTGGAGTTTCCTGTGACACTCCCTTGTGACTCCTGTTTCAGTCCCTGTTCTAGTTCCTATGGATGCACCTTTGCTTCCCACACTCACCACTGATACTCACCACACCGCTACATGACCGGAGCCTGTACTTGAGCCAGCTAACTACACCATCGAGACAGCTCGATGTCGCGCCTGCTGAACCTACACCTTTACGTGGTCACGACCTTGTTTCTTTTTAGTCGGCCAGACGTCGCACTTCTTATATCTACCTGCATCGGACAGCCCCCCCCCTCATTTGTGAAGAGGTTCGTTTTCCCCTTGTGAAGATCGATGCCCGCTGCGCCATCATGCCTAACACCTTCTATCAGGATATACCCGCACCTAGAAGAGATTCCCCAGGCCGCACCGCTTGCTACATTCACCACTACAACGTTCGATAAGCCAATTGGATGGTGCCTACAAACGCACTATGTTAACTATAAACCCTTACCATTTCTCGCATTATGAAAAACGCACACAGGATAGGTTGCTCCAGTAACAGCAACTGCAAGTTAAGGATAAGAGTCGCGGAACGTTGAAGCTGAGCTGACACCTCGAAGGGCAACTTCAAATGCATAACATTACATAACTAAAAACATGAGTTAAGTGTCTACATCACAAGACAGCATATTGTCTGAAAACTTTAAGTAAAACACCACGTCCTTCACCAACATGCCTTGATCCGCCACATACATCAGGATCCCTTTTATGCTCTTAACCCCTGATATTCCACCGTCCCCTGGGATTTTTGATAATCGTTCCTTTTACCATTAAGCGGCAATTCAGTTAACTACTTCGAGGAATATACAAGCTCGCGGAGAAATTCAAGCATGTCGACAGTTTACTACTCTCTTCTCCCCCACCTTAGTTACTAGAAATGTTGATACCTGGATAACGCAGATTGCGTTACGATTGGGTAGAGACCCCAAGATTGTGGAGATTTGAGAGGACCACGTCTGACTACGCAATTTAGATATGCTAATATACTTGTTGGGCAAGGGTAGGGAGACCCGATGGCCCTGATAATGTGATACATTTTGTAAGGCAATGAAATTGTAGCCGGAAAACGATGGAAACCAATTGTCATAAAGCATGTGCTAAAACATTATGGCCAATAATCAACGAAAGCTCAGTCACCATGTCATTGCTAAATGTGATCAGTAACGCTTATGCGCGTACTAAAATTTTGATACTACATGTTTACGTGCTATACTTTTATTCAACGAAACCCTCAAATTACGTACGGATGTTATGATTGTGATGCAATGTACTTACCCGTATAATGAAAACCTAATCATAAGATGTAATACCAATATAATGGGAATGTGCTATGACTGAGAAACACGTGTTTGTTTGATATACGTTCGGCAAGCATGATCCCAATTACTTGCTTGATGAATTGCGTGATGTGTAATATGATGACTTAAACATGTGAGATACATGTGCTCCAAACAACTATTTATGTTCCCTGAATAGAAGAGACCTGACTAACATGAACTTCTTCCCAGAAGATGTCGCATCAAGAGATCACCCGACTGACTGAGGCAGAATGGTTAGCGCACGCCTCTCGAGTCAGAGCTCGGCACGAGGTTCTTCGCTACCAACATGGCGAAGGTGCCTCGGGGAGAGACCTACCTAACGGTAATGTTTAAGTCACTTGAGACACATTACAATACGTTGGAAAGTCCCTAAAGTGCCCTGCTAATACCTATTGTGATGATGAATTCTTGGATACAGGGTGTACCTACCAGTTTTTCCTAGAATGCAACCCTCCGAATTTCGGTGGCACGGGAGGTGCCATAGCATTTGTAAAATGGGCTGAGAATGTGGATGCCGTTGTGCGAATGAGTGGTTGCACGCCAGAGCAGCAAGTCCCATACATTTCCGGATTGCTACAAGATGGAGCTCTGTTATGCTGGGACCGTAAGGTTCGAGAGTTGGACGAGGCTGTAGCTTATGCGATGTCATGGAGCGAGCTGAAAGAGATAATGCGAAAGGAGTATTGCTCTCAGAAGGATATCCAAGGGTTGGAATTAGAGTTCAGGGAGCTACAGAAGGAAGGTCCAGATGTGGTAAAGCACGTGAAAAGGCTTTACGATTTGTCGCGAGTCATTCCGTACCTAGTGGAACCCGAGTTGAAGAGAATGGAGCAATCTATTTGGGAATTGACACCCCAGGCCTTGAGCTTGATGATGGCATCGACGCCGCCATCACCCGTGATTGCCCATGTAACAGGACTGGAGCTCACTAAGGAAGCATTTAGATTGGTGAAACTATCAATCCCGGATGAGAAAAAGGAAACAACAATGGAGACATCTGGGAAGAACAAAAGAAAGCTTGGCAAATCTCAGGGAGGTGATCAGGCAAAAGAAAGGAGAAGGGCCAAAAAGGGAAAGATGTACCTGGGTAATCTACCTAAGTGCGAAGTATGCCAGCGCCATCATAAAGGGAAGTGCAGTATTAGGAAGTGTGACAACTGTGGAAAAAGGGGACACGACAGGGAAACGTGTTGGCAGGAGACGAAAAGAGGAAAGGAAGGTTGTAACTGCGGTGGTATGGGGCACCTTAGAAAGGATTGCCCAAGGGAGACTAACCAAGACCACGAAGAAGCATCCAACACCGGAGCTAGTAAGGCCTGCCAGGATCCAGATATGGTCACTGGTACGTTCTTTGTCAACCCAAAGTCTTGCATTCACGTTATTTGATAACGGTGCCGACCTTTGTCTCGCATCTCATGAATTTAGGAATCTACTTAGGTTAGTAGAGAGTAAGTTAGTCGACCCACTCTTAATGAGGCTAATTAATAAACGACCTCGACATAGTAACTAGGATGAACCCGCGATCGAGCAACCAAGCGGAAAATCGTTACCCACGTCCCGGAGATGAACGACGAAGCAATCATGACTCATGAGGAAAGATACGCCTCTACAAACTACAAATTGCCTGAAGGCATGGAGGATGTTGCGTGAAGAATAGGTTGCTTCTTGACCCATGTCGGGGACAGGGGGAGCCAAAGAACTAAGATCTTCTTAATACAAGAAAATGCCCTAAGGTCTCCACGAGGACTTGCCAGAATGTTCTCTCCTACGGATAATCCCGTTCGCGTCAGATAAATTCCCAACGTCACACCTGCGGTCAATACCCCTTAACGACTTATATCTTCGGAAGCGCAAGGATTGACGGTGAATATACCAGGATGAAATTGTGGGACAATGATCGTGCTTAAACATAAACAAAATACTGCTTCCTACACAACGAATAAACCAGATTCACACGAGGTGTGGAATCCAGAAAGACTAGAAGCCTTACATCTAGGAACCATATCTGTCAACTCAATCAAACATCATTAACTTGATCAACCTGTCATTATAGTTAACGAACCCGAAAGTACTTAAATTTTCTTCTGTTGAAGTCTTCATTTTCACTTCTAACAAGTAGAAATTTGCATTTCTGCTCCCTTCAAGTAGTTGCATCGCGTTGTCTTCCTTCGCTGAGAGCGAGTGCACGTTTGCTTCATATATTTGGTCACTTCTTCGTTTTAGTAAGAACGCATCACTTCATAACCCATGCGCCATTTGCTACGCATGTGGTTTCATTTCGAATAAACGCTTCATGAATGTTCAGCTATTACATCGCCGAATCTAATTACTAGTTTGCGATTCGAATGACCTATATTTTGTCATTGTTGACTCTTTTGTTATCAAGTCAACACACTTATTGAAACCACCTGCTTGCGAGTTACATGTTTGCTATCATGTCAAGATTTCCTTGTTGACATGTACGTTTATTGTTTGGTTACGTTGAAACTAGGTTCGACTGCTTGAACTTATCCAGATCACATGTTCGATTTGAGACGCCATATGATGTATTGAGAGCATCATATTCTAATACTTGGACATAGGTTCTTTTGTTTCGAGTCGTAATAGACTTGTTTGGTCTATGACTTCATTAAATCGTTGATAGATTTCGATACCTTACAATGATACTTTCACAGAATTGCAGCTTGTGCTTCTCTAACTACTCGCTTTGTACACGGATTTAATTGGTTATTTGACAACTCGCCTTAAATCCGTTTTCGTTATCACAGTTAAATCACTCTCAACACACTTGCGTGCTGAGTCAAAGGTACATAAATTCATTGCATATCATGGTGTACCCCCTAGCGATTCTTTCATAATCAAGCAAACGCCTTGCAGTACTCAATTTCACCTTCCGGTTTGCTTCGGTACACTTTCATCTGGTTCCAAACTCGGTGATTTTGTTCAGTCATCACTATTTCGAGTCTTGTCATTACGATACCTTGTGGTGTCACTACAAACTTGTAGCTGTTGCTAATCATGGCCAACCGTTCCACGCAAGATACATAAACTTTTGTTGACTTGTCATTTACACATTCCTGATGCAACTACAAATCAAAGCAAGGATACACCAGATTCATCTGTATTCATTCGGTGTATCCTCACAGTTCAAAAGGGTCAAACGCACTGAACCTTGCCACTTGGCTACTTGGGAGTTGACAGATTCCTTTACCATTTCATTTGAGTAGAAAATTACGGAATGTATATAGAGGGAATGGATTGTTAAATATTCTTGGAACCACCAAGGGTGAGTAAGCTTTGATGCAGTTTGATGACTATCTACTTCGATGTTATATTTGCGTGACGTGACCAAAAGGAGTTAAGGTAGTACAAATTTCGAGGACGAAATTTCATTAACGGGGGGAGAATGTGACAACCCTCACTAAACCAGGTTTCCGTACGACTTAATTAATAATAATTTACTGCTTAATTACTGTGCTTACTTGAATTTATGGATAGACTGTTACTTGACTGTTGATACTTGTACATATCTGCATCATACCTTACATACTGTCACTACATTATTTTCATGATGCACAAAAGCACAGTAGCACTATGAACGGATAACCTATTGAACATGCTGATAAAGCCAGCATCAGGCAGACACTGCCTCTAAAGGCCTATATGAGCCAGAAATATTTTACTACACCCATAGTGTGTGTAAGGATACAAGGGTTGTATAACTGCGTCTCTAGGAATAAGATGTAATGAATGGATGTGCCTAAAACGTACTCTAAGCACGAAACACAGCACTTTTATCAACATACTAGCTTCTAGCTAACTAATAAAGTGCCAAAACATGAGAAAATATTCCTGACACTTTGCAGAATAAATTGTGTCGCTAAAAATATTATTTACGACGCTTAAAAGCTTACTTAAGCACTTTAACTGATTACTATCCAACCGAACAACGGGACTATACCCGGAACATGAAAATATTGCCAGAAATATTATTAGCCTTTTTCTGAGCCAGTTAGGGTCCCTGATTACCCTAACACCCGTGATATAACGCAACACTTAACTAACGGAGTTAACCCCTAAAGTTAACTTATTAGATGTAACTGAACTCTAACTAATCAATTGAAAACGAACCGGATACCCCCCCCCCCTAAAGAGATCGGCCAAACTAGAGGAGACCAAGGAGTACACTTGTGATTATTATAATGGTGTATGTTTAATATTAAGGGGACACGAGAACCGTTGGACGATAAGCATGAATTTTCCTATAAATACCCCACTAAACCTTAGAGTTCTTACACACCACAAACCACCAAATCAACTCTCTCTCTTGCCTCTCCCCATTCTCGGCCGAAACCCCCTAGGGTCACCACCACCATCTTCGATTCTTGTTCATCCATTCCAAGTATCTACAAGCCTTACGGGTCACGCATTAGGAGCTTTGAAGCAAGCGGAAGTGGAAGGACCTCGTTACTTAGCTTTTATCCACCGCATTTTCGCCTAGATTCTTCCCTAGCCCCGAGCTAGAGGTATAATGTTTAAAACTCACTCTCGAACGTATCTAAAGTGGTTAATATGATTTTTAACGGTTAAAATGCGGAAACCCATCTTTTGAATCTATAAAGTTTACTAAAACTTGATTTTTGTTGGATAAAAGATCATAACTTGTGTAAAAGTTGTAGTGTTTGAATATGTTGATTATTGAGGCCTGATCTACGTTGTGGTGGCTCTGATCATCGTTTAACCCGACTTTGTTAAGATCATAGATCTTGACATAAGCTTGTTTCTATCGGTACAAGGGTTAAAAGGTGAAACTCTACCACACGGAAGACATGAACTTGTGTAAAAGTATTTTGACTTGTAAAATAGTATTTAAAACTAGCGGATCTACGCATGTACAAGTGGTATATTCGTAGAACCAAGTGTCAAGAAAATCATGTTTTATAAAAGTCGGATGACATACTAACAAATATGATTTTTACAAACTACAAGTGTATAAACACTTGTGAAACGAAAGATCCGACAAAGTAACAATTTTTATAAAAGTTGTCAGGAAGTTGTAAAGAATAATTTATTCTAAAAACGCGGTTTTTACAAGATTAAACTATTTCACACATAGATCCACCAAATATAAGGAGATCTACACTATAGTTTTCGGAAAAACTACAAGTTCATGTAATAATGCGATTTACATACTAGTCGGCAAGTTTGGTGTGTTGAGATTAGTTGATGTGTCGGAAATTGTTTGATTGAATCAAGAAGTTGTTGAAGTCATTTTGTAAAAGAAAATGATACGCTTGAAAGCGTGGCCACCTCCAGTTACGGGGAAACTCTGGCGAAATTTTTCTAAAAACCTAACACTTAGAATTATTTACAAGTGTTAGAACTATTTTTGGGATGTTTTCAAAATATATTTCGCCATGACTTTATTTATTAAATAATCGGAGGTGGGATTTTCACAAAACTAAACGTGATAAATATATACTTAGTAAATGTATTTTTCACTACACTGTTTATGATTATTTTGTGAAAATATATAAATATTATTTTTAGAGTAAAAATAATATTTACAAACATTGACGAATCCCAAAATAATACAAACGCTTACACGACAAACATATAAGCTACAACGGTAATTACTATTACCACACGATTACTAAAACGTAACTTACGCATTATACGGAAATATTCATGAACGCGTATTTTGTCAACGTATTATTTTTGGAAGTACTATGTGAAGAGAAAATACAATATTTTTGGGAAAAATATTTATATTTTGGAATAAGAAGTAAAAATATATTAAGTGGGACTTAATGATATAATACAAATACACATGTATTAAATCCCCCATCCTTGGGAAGGAGATTAACTACCAAGTACATGCAAGATATAAACACGAAATAGTTGTCTAACTATTTCCCAAAAATGTAAACTATAAAGCTAAGGCACGGCCATCCGTCTAATAGAATTAGCACATGTAGGTCATTGCACAGCTGCTTGATTTGGAGTATACTTGGTAGAGACGCACCGCTGTGAGTTCATGTCCCCCTTTTCTCTTAACTGTTTTCAGTTTTCTAAACTGCGGGGGTGAAATACATGTTACTATGTTTGCGAATATTTCTTATATGGTATGGTTAGCGTGAGGAGGGTTGTTATTTAGATCATGTGAACTAGGTAGGCGGAAACTTGAGGTCATTAATCCTCAGGGTAGGACCGAGGGGCAGGAGCGATAGATCTATTTGGGTGTAGCGAGCCCAGTCCCAGGCCCAGCGTAACGGACCTCGGGATGACTTTGTACCCGGCGCATAAATCTGCTAGGTTTGAGCCTTCCTACTTGCATTTCACACATATCAATGGCCTTGCAAACCATTGGTGATCTCTTTTTCCTTATTTGCTACATACCAGGATTTTATACTTACAAAGGTTTTTACTTACTCACTACACATGAACTTGCTCAACAATTTTTGTTGATTTTTCCAACTTACATGTATTTCAGGTAATTAAGGATCTGGCATGGTATGATACGTTTTCACGCTGCGTATGAGAAATAAGGTCATCCAGAGTTTAGGGGTCGTGTCTCTTGCCTGGACGAGCCACCGCTCTTAAACTACGTCTGCTTTATGTTTGTGATTCTGAACAATGTTTTTATGAATTAGGTTGTAACTTCCGTTGCATGTGTCGGTACTTTAAAACAATGTTGTGGTACTTTTATTTTTAAACTTAATCAATGGATGATCTTGCATGGTTTTACTTTCATATAGCTTTGTTATGATTAAGCTATGGTATTAAGAAGTCACACCAAATTAACCACGCTTCCGCAAAGCCAGGGTGTGACAGTTCAAACATATTTCAAACGGTTCATGTCAATCAACAGATACAAATGATTCACACGGTTCAACAGTTACAAATGGTTCACATAATTCAATGGTTACAAACGGTTCACATAATCAAATGGTTACAACGGTTCACATAGTCAAATAGTTACAACGGTTCAAAATGTAATTCAATGTGTCCATATGCTGGATGAGCATATGCAGCAAAATGTAAGGTAAAACAATGTACTAAGTATGCACACAATGGACATACATAGCATAAAAACATAATGAAATCATGTACTAATAGTGTACTAATGAACATAGCAAGTATATGATATAAAAACATGAAAACATGAAAGTAACAAGTAGGCACATGTGTTTCACCCCAAAACGTTTGAAAAACAGTAAAAGAGGGGACTATGTACTCACTTGAGAGAGCTTAGGAGTCTTGAACAACTACCAAGCAAGCTAGAGCGAGCACGGAATCAAACGGTTCCTGATATAGGTAACTATATAATTAAACCGGACCTAAATCAGGAGATTGGATAGTATGAGGTTTCGTAAACCAAATGAGTATTGGAACTCATATGATATGTTTAACAAAGTCCACATACTAAAATGAAACCTAACCTAAGTGCTTATGACCCATTACGATCCGTTTAGGTAGCTTACGCTACTTTAACGCGTTGTTCGCGTAAAACGCGTTTGGAACGCCTAACTAGTCCTTTGACAAGTATTATATGCCTAAACATGTTTAATTATGTTGCATAATCAGTTAAGTGACAAAAGTTTGGGTTACATATGCTTAAATATCAATTATGCATAAAAAAGGGTATTTTGGTAATTTTCCTAAGGCATATAAACTATCTATCATACAACTACTTAAACGAAGTGACCATAAGGTATAACCTCAGAAGGTTATTCCCTATACAACTTTGGTCACCTAATGTGTTTGGTCGGATCCTAAAGATCGACCAAACGGGTCTAGTTCGTAAGTCTAAGCGGGTGTTTAGTCCGCTTGACTTACGACTCTACATAAGCGCTAAACCTAAAGTGACGAGCTAAACATGTCGAAACATGTTTAACTAAGTTAGAAAATAGGTTTGGTATCAAAACAAATGGTTTTGATACCTAAAAGTAGTTTGGTTACAAAATACGAAAGAATACGCATTTTGGCCGAAACTACGACTCGTCATTACACCTAGATAACGTGGTAATCAGTAGGTATAGTCACTAGAGACTATAACCATCATGATTACGCTCACGTTATGAAGTTCATACGAACTTCGCATTGACCATAAACTGGTTAATGCAGAAAGTCAAACGCAGTTTGACTTTAACGATAAAAACGAATGAAAAGAACGAAAGAATACTTACAAAAGGTCCCCGCAAGCTATGATCCGATTTACTCTCATGTATGAAGCATAAACTTCAACTTAGAGAGCCAAAATCAGATCATTGTGGGCTTTGCAAGTGAAAGGAGGTGGGTATATATAGGAAATCTAGAACCGTTAGGATCGTTCATCGTAAAACGAGCTTCGATCTCATCCGTACACATGTGCCCATGGTTTTGTGAAACCATGGGAGCCCATAGTTTCATTAAAACCATGTGCAAATGAGGGGAATAGCTGGAACAAGCTGGAATTTAGATTTTTCATTTTGGTCCCTTCCTAAGATAACTATGGCAGAATGTCAATTTTGGTCCCTGAACTTCAGAATCTTGCATTTCGGCTCATTTTTGACACGTTTAAGCCCCGTTAACCTCATTTCAAGGCTCTAAAATGAAGTTAAAGTATAGGGAACTTAAAATATGCTCAAAAATATGTCGGATGTCGGTTCGTTTGGTCGTACGGTTGCGTTGTTCGGTTAATTACGACGGAAGTCGTAACGAACGCGAAAACGATCTAAATCAAGCGGCGAATGGAATTTTCTTATGCCAAACACTAAAATAAAATATTTTAATGCTTACATAAATTTTTGGATGTCCGGATGTATTCAGAACGTAAGATATGCGCGAAAATGCAAACTTATGCACTTTTTAACGCTTTTAGTCCCTGAATGAACATAAAGTTTATTTTTGCGCACAAAACACCTCAAAGCCTATTTCTAAGCTATGTAAAGGATATTTAGGGCATATTTAACTTATGATCAAGTTCTGGATTGTTCATTACAGTTCAAATCGGCATACTTTCGCAGTTTGTCGATTTTAGTCCCTGTAAGCGAACAAACTTGATTTCGGCATACCAAACCATCCAAAACTTATGTCTAAGTTATGTAAAGGTTATTTAAGGTATGTTAAGACTATGTCACTATTCCGGAGTATTTATTGCATTAAACTGGTTATATTTACGTATCAGATCGCGTATAACCTTCCAGAAAGCGATTTAAGGCCCGAAATCGAACAAAAATTGACATGTGCAAACGATACACATGTTTAAACAAATCCCAAGTATGAAGCACAATATTTCATTGGTTTGGTTTTTGTTTGATGATCGCAGAGGCACATGTGTCACAGTCTCCCCTACTTTAGGAAATTTCGTCCCGAAATTTATTCGTAGGAGTCTGTCTGTGACTTTGTGTCAAATAACCACCAGAGATATGCAAGGCATAATCCTGTCATTTTCCTTACCAGACATTCTTCAGAAATGAAAATGAACGGACGGGGTCATTTTCCTCAACGAGTATTCTTCAGAAGCGGAAATAAAGGAATAAACAAACAGAGATTCATTTCCTCAACGGACAATCTTCAGAAACGAAAATGAACAGACGTAGTCATTTTCAATGGTTGCTTCCTGAGAAACGGAAATGAAGGAATAAACAAACAGATATTCATTTCCTCAACGGACAATCTTCAGAAATGAAAATGAACGGACGGAGTCATTTTCAACGGTTGCTTCCTCAGAAACGGAAATGAAGGAATAAACAAACGGATTTTCATTTCCTCAACGGACAATCTTCAGAAACGAAAATGAACGGACAGAGTCATTTTCAACGGTTGCTTCCTCAGAAATGGAAATGAAAAGGATAAACAAACGAATATTCATTTCCTCAATGGACAATCTTCAGAAACGAAAATGAACGGACGGAGTCATTTTAAACGGTTGCTTCATCAGAAATGGAAATGAATAGGGTTAACTCTAGACACATAACAAAACTTGCTGTGGTTTCTGTGCACTAAATTCCATAATTATGTACGCGTCCATAATTACGTGATTCCTTGCATAGTCCGCACAGTGCGTTTCATAATGTGCAGGGGAATAAAATCAAACCTGTGATGAGTGTGACTAAACCACCATAAGGTCCTTTTAATTAGATCGATAGATGATCTCTTTAATTAGACCACCTATGGAGTCCTTTCAGCTATATCATCACATGATATTCCTAACCAGATTTTTGGATCAATCTGTTTAACTAGACCACTCAAGGGGTCTAATTATGGAATAGTACTTTATAATCCAAGGGACTTAACTACAACGTAGAAGCCCATTAAGGATTTAAGGTAGTATCTTTGGGTATCCTACTTTGCATTTCCTTATATGAAGATATGGAAGATTCTAAGAGGATTTGGATAACAAAAATTTGGATCACACAAAAACATACATAAGCACATAATCACATAATTGTTTAACTTGACCTTTAACTTGTTATTGTCTTGTCATTGATTGCTATTAACTTGACGACGATTTGAAAATGGGTATTCAAGGTATACCAGGAACCCAGTCGATGGACTTCAACGTCCTCAAGCATCTATCTGAAAGATAGGATAATCTTCCAAAATTCAATTTTTTTGATTACAAGGAATCATCACATCCGAATTAAGGTATACAACAATTAAGGGCTTACGGAAATACCCTTAGGTATCCTATCAAGGATTGGGTATTCGTCCAGAGTTGTAACTTGCACCTTGTACTTCGTTTTCCTTGGAGGAAACGCGTATGATTTTCGTGGAAAACGCAAGAGATCATAAGGTGGGAGAAATTTTTTTTTTGGGTAGTCTGTTCTTCAAGGAATACGATTCCTTGATTGTCGGTATTGTAGGGGATATGTTGTTTATACATGCAACCACATCAATATATATATTGCGATGTAAAATAAAAGATTTATTTATAAACAACAATTACAACTGTTTCATGGACCATGACCACAAAAGAAAATAATACATAAGGCTTGATTATTTCTAAACAGTGTTGTCTTCCAATTGGTCAGATGCTCATCCCTGCGCTGGATTCGCATTAGCAAGCTTTGGGCAATTTCTTCAGAAATGGCCCATCTCGCCACAATTGAAGCAAGAACCTGGTGGAAAACGACCTTGAGCGGGATTGTTGCCAGCTTGATTTGGTGCAGCTGCAGCTGGGCAAACTCTTGCTGTGTGGCCTATGAGTCCACAAGTTTGGCATTTACGGCACTTTACATTGGCATGATGATGGAGGCTACATTGGTTTCACAAGGGTGCAGTTCCGTTGTAGGGCTTTCTAGCAGGGGGTTGAGCTGGTTGGTTGGGGACGGCTTGATCATTGTGAGTGACCCCGGAGAAGTTCTGAGAAGCCTTTCGCTTCTTTGACTTCTTAGGGGATCCAGTCTGTTCCTCCTTGGGTTTCGATTCCTCGACCGGTTTCTTGTCACTTTTTCAAAAAAGTTTACCTTTCCTGATCTGAGATTCAATCAAGGTAGTGGATAGCTCAATGGCTTGTCTAACTGTAGTGGGATTACTACCAGTCACAATGTCTTGTATTGAGTTAGGGAGGCCATCAATATACTTTTCGATTGCCTTATCCAAAGGCGTGACCATGTTTGGGTATAACAGACTTAACTCCTCATAACGATCTGTGTAGGCTCGATGCTCACCGCTATCTTGCTTAAGATCATCAAATTCCCTTTCCAAGGCCCTGATCTCGTGATGAGGACAGAATTCCTTCATCATTAGAGCTCGAAGCTCTTCCCACGTTTGAGCCAGTGCCACATCGGCACCCCTATCTCTCATCACACCGTTCCACCCCGTCAAAGCTCGCTTCTCAAAGACACTAGAAGCAAAGTCTACCTTTCACTCGTTTGGGCATTGAACATGTCTGAAGGTGCTCTCTAGACTCTCGAACCATTGCAAAAGTGCAGTCGCTCCTTGAGATCCAGAAAACTTTGAAGGCTTAGCCGAGTTGAACGTCTTGAAGTTGCAGGGGCATTGTTGTTGTTGAGAGCTTGGTTACATTGAGCAACGATGTTCGGTATTGCAGTAGTCATTTGCTGCATAATGACAGCTGCCAGATCTTCAATAGGTATCTGATTTTCGCGTCGTGGAGGCATTCTAAAAGGGGAAAGAAGAGAGGAAACAAGTGAAATGGCATTGGGTAAGAATAGGAAGTTACAATTACCGACCAAAAGCATGGGTGATGGTCATTTGTTTGAACCACGAAGCAAACAAACAACACTCAAAGGCTGAATCAAAGTAAATAGGTCCTCATAATGTATTGCGAAGACATGCTCGCCAAGAGTTCCCAGGTAAGAGTGACTGGTCCGATACTGCGGATTTGTACGAACACTCTAGCCTTAGACAGAAAACCCAGAGTACAGGCACCCACCCTTCCAGTTTGCATGTGTTCACATTAATGAGACCCAAACTTTCACGAGATGTTGAAAATTTTGAAGGTTCAAAACCATATAATAAATCATCCTAGAACAGATGATTAGTTTTCAAAGCAGATTTGAATTTTGTGTTCTTATTGTGGTTGTTGCCTAAAGATAGGCAACAGTATTGTTTTATGACTAAACGCAAGTAAACTCGCGTTAGGGTCCTAGGAAGGTTATAGTCTAGGTCAAAGCATTACTAATAACCTAATTCCCTATAACCATTGGCTCTGATACCAACTTTTTTGTCACACCCCGACCACGTAAAACAACAAAACGTGGCGGAAACGTCGGGGAGTGTTGTAACAGAATCATTGTTTCACAACCATGGAATAAATAGTTTCGTTTTATTAAATCAAATGTATTACATTACATTAGAAATTGAAACAAAACATAAACAAATAGTCTTTCGTTGTTATTAAGTCACTAAGGCCTCGTCCATTCCTATGTGAGCATACACCAATATCATCATCAAATATCATCAACTATTATACCTGAAACACATGTGAAAATACATCAGCATAAAAATGCCGGCGAGTACATAGGTTTTAGTTGAGTGTCGGATTCATGGCTAGTTTGCATGTTGCAATACTTAATTAAAAACCTTGGTTTTGAAAAGTATAGTATTGCGACCAGATTAACCAACTCAAATAAGTTGGTTATAATTTATAAAATCCCATAGCCATGATTCTTAACTCCAAAACATTTGTTTAGTTAAACCAGAATGTAAATCTTTTTTGAAATAAAAACTCGAATAGTATATAGATATATTGTTAGAAAAACCTTGTAGTACAACTTTGTTTTTGATAACCTTGCCCAAGTGATCCAGATAACGCAACGATATATAATGTGTTAAAAGCACTTATATATAGGAAAAACCTTGTAGTATAACTTTTGTTTGGGGAACTGAACAAGAATCTGCTTTTCAAACCCTTAAGCGCAAGATCTGGAATGCTCCTATTCTCACATTGCCAGACGGAAACAACGATTTCATTGTCTATTATGATGCTTCCAACCTTGGTCTTGGCTGTGTTCTCATGCAACGAGACAAGGTTATAGCTTACGCATCTCGTCAGCTCAAAATCCACAAGAAGAACTATACAACCCACGATCTCGAGCTAGGCACAGTTGTTTTTGCATTGAAGATTTGGTGACACTACCTATATGGTACCAAGTGTACGATCTTCACCGATCACAGGAGTTTACAACACATTTTTAATCAGAAAGAACTTAACATGCGTCAACGCCGATGGGTAGAACTTCTTAGCGATTACGACTGTGAGATTCGTTATCACCCAGGCAAAGCAAATGTTGTAGCCGACGCACTCAGCAGACGGAGTTATTTGCTCAGTATTCGCAATACCCAAGCCCTGCACGATCTCGAAACTCTCATTCGCGAAGCCCAGCATGCATGTTTTAACGAACGCACCTTGAAGAAGGAGAGAATCTATCACGACGGAGCTCAGCTTGTAAGCAAGGCAGATGGGATTTTCTATTATCTGGACCGAATTTGGATCCCTAAGCGGACTGATTTGCGAAAGATTATAATGAACGAAGCCCACAAATCCCGGTATTCTATTCATCCTGGTGCCAATAAAATGTACCAGGATCTTCGCTACAAGTACTGGTGGCCGGGTATGAAACGAGATATCGCCCTCCATGTTGGAAGTTGCCTGACTTGTGCAAGAGTTAAGGCTGAACACCAACGACCTTCTAGCTTACTCGAACAACCTCCAATCCCTATATGGAAGTAGCAGAGCATAGCTATGGATTTCATAACCAAACTTCCGCCCACGCCATCAGGTCACGACAGCATTTAGGTTATAGTTGATCGTCTGACCAAATCAGCCCACTTTTTGCCAATACGGGAAGACTACAAGGTAGAACGACTAGCCCGAATCTACACCGACGAGATCATTTGTAATCATGGTACGCCTCGTGACATCATTTCAGACCGTGATGCTCGGTTTGTGGGAAACGTTTCAAGCGACCCTTGGTACGTCGCTTAACCTGAGTACTGCATTCCATCCCCAAACTGACGGACAGGCTGAAAGAACGATCCATACTCTTGAAGACATGCTCTGCGCGTGTGTCATAGACTTCGGTGGTAGTTGGAACAAATACCTACCGTTAGTCGAATTCTCGTATAACAACAGCTATCATCCCAGCATACA
This sequence comes from Helianthus annuus, assembly GCF_002127325.2. NCBI lineage: Eukaryota > Viridiplantae > Streptophyta > Magnoliopsida > Asterales > Asteraceae > Helianthus > Helianthus annuus. The sequence goes on along the minus strand of NC_035438.2, from coordinate 100,706,681 downwards.
AATGGCACCATTCGAGGCTCTATATGGAAGAAGATGTCGATCACCGATTGTGTGGCACGAGATCAGTCACTCGCAATTAACCGGTCCCGAGTTACTACAAGAAAAGACTGACAAAATCCTCCACGTTCGAGACAACTTGTCGAAGGCCAGGGATAGACAGAAAAGTTAACCCGATAGATGACGCGAGCCCCTTGAATTTGACGTTGGCGACTACGTACTCCTAAAGGTATCACCTTGGAAGGGTGTGGTCAGATTCGGCAAGAAAGGGAAACTAGCGCCTCGATATGTTGGACCTTTTAAGATTCTGGAAAGAATTGGAAAAGTCGCCTACAGACTCGAACTACCGGAGGAACTTAGTAACGTCCACCCAACTTTCCATGTGTCGAACCTCTGAAAGTGTCTAGCTGATCATGACCTGATTGTACCTCTCGACGATCTTCAGGTAAAAGAAATACTACACTTCGTGGAAAAGCCTGTCGAAATCATGGATCGCTAAACCAAGCAACTCAGGCGCTCACGCATCCCTATCATGAAAGTCCGATGGGAAGGCAAACGAGGCGCAGAGTTCACTTGGGAACTCGAAAGCGACATGAAGGCTAAGTACCCGCAGTTGTTCAAATGAAGATCTGAAGCGCGAAATTGGTAATCATGCACAGTGCTGTGCAGCTTCGAGCCTAATTTCGGGACGAAATTCCCTAAACAAGGGGAGGCTGTAACACCCCGTGTTTTCGAATATCAAAGTCAAAGTCAAATTCCAAGTTAACTTTGACTTCTTTGACTATAATTAGTCTATTTTATGTTTTATTTGTATTATGTGGGGTAAGTGTTGTTAATCAGAATTAATCGAAGTAATCGAATGTTTAATCGACGCGAACCGATTTACGACTGTGAATAGTAGGAAGTAACAACGCGATAAAGTTAACTAATCGGTAATCAAACCAATCTAACCATCATCGAACTCGAATCTCGAATTACGCGAACTTTGGCTGTTATTATACGTGTGTGTGTGCCTTATGTGTTACCTGTGTGTGTTTACTTTATGTTTTGTGTGGTGATCTATCGAATCAATTGAAACTCGAATCGAAACTCGAATCTCAAATCGAATGCAATCGAAATCGAATTGTGACAAATAGTAATGTAAGGATAGTGTGAAGTATAGATGATTGTATGATAGATATAGTAGTTGGGACTGAAAGTAATTTGAATAGGAAACCCTATCGTACTCGTATCGTCTTCAATCGAAATCGAAATATCGAAAATCGTCGCACCGAAAACTCGAACCAGGCTGTTAATCGATCAGGCTGTCAGCCGATCGAACAGCCCAGCCGATCGGACGGACTGTCCGATCGAGCAGGCTGTCCGATCGGGAAGCCTGGCCGATCGGCCAGCCCTTTCCTCTTTTGGAGCCTATAAATAGGGCTGTCATTGTCATTCTTTCCACTTTTGGAAACTCTTTGACCGACCAGCTCGTGCTCCTCATCTTTTCTCAGATTTCTTCCAATTCCGGTAAGTTTTCATCCTAAATCTTGTACTTTCTTGATCAATACACACTCCTACACCTTTCTATCTTTCAAATCTTGATTTCTAACCGTGAAATCATCAAGATCTAAGCATTCTAGGATGATGTCATCACGGTGTTCTTCAAGAACATCATGTTTTGGCCTCAATCCACCACGAATAGCTCGGATCTAACTGATTTCCACATAAACAAGCTAAGATCTATCAAAGATCTGAACATTTACATGGTGTGAGGGATTGAAAGAAGGATTTCCAAACTTTCTTTCAACTCTTTTACACTCAATGCCTTCAAACCGGTAAAAATGGAGCTTGAGTCAATTCACCGATCATTCTAGTGGATGAGTGGTTCAAGATTCGGATTCTATCTACGAGGTTCACCGACTTCGGGATAAACATCAAACTACCATTCCGAACAGTTTACCCTTCCGGACTTGGATGATTCCTGTCCGAGCAGGGGAAAACAAGTAAGGACGAAAGTTCCATGGTTTAGCTCGTTGTCAAACTACCTCGAAATAACATCAAACAACCAAAACAGCCAAGTGTTAGACGAACAGGCCGACCAGGTCAGGATGCTGACCGAACGGTTAGGCTGTCTGAATAAACAGCCCAACCGATCGGACATGTCAGCCGATCGACCAGGCCAGCCGATCGGCTAGCAAGTGGCCCCACACCTTGACAAATTCAGGAAGTATAGTATTAAACGAGGTGATGTTCGATCGAACGAGCCGTTTGGTAAACATTACTCATCGGATCATGAGATACTATGCTTCAACCCTTAATCGATTTACAACTCGTAGTAGTACGGAGTGCCACCCGATCGAACAGGCTGTTCGATCGAACAGGTGACCTCCAGCTGAGGACTCACTTTTGAAGTTCCTAACCAATCGGTTAAGCCGGCCGATCGAACAGGTCGTTCGATCGATCGATCTGAAGGGTAAGGACACTTCAGTGTTCTCAAATGCTACAACGAAAACTTCAAAAGGTCAAACCATCATACACAAACACATCCTACTCAAAGGAAGAAATAATCCACTCGAACAGTCCCGCCGATCGAGCCTACCGGCCTGTCACACCCCCAAAATCCACCTGCGGAGTATCACCGCTTGGGAACGTGACTGACCAGGATCAAGCCACCAATCATATAGAACAATACATATAGTAAAAGTAATTGCCATTAAACCAAACCAAATTTATATGAAAGGTGTTCCAAAACGTAAGTAAGTTATCATTGTTTAGCGGAAGCGTATAATCAAACCCAACATAATTAAGTACGTAATGTCATAAGTGTTTAATAAGATAATCACAATCCAAGCCCACAACGACCAGCTCCTCCCTGTGCAAGCTCCATGTATTTAACGACCTGCAAGGCATGTAACAGAGGATCAACAACTAGTTGAGCGAGTTCACAGAAAGTAAATGCGTAATAGTAAGTTCGTTTGTAACATATGGCTCTACTGGGCCGATAATACGTTCTATTAGTGGGGGCTTCCCATGTTGTATATCCACTAGACTATTCGTAACCATAAGTGTTCTACATATCCTGAGAACAGTAACACGTACAAGTTTACGTAGGTTTTACGTAAGTAATCCTTCACAACCGAGGATAGGGGTACACGGGGGTTTACGTAGGTTTTACGTAAGTGCCTGACACAACCGAGGCAGTAGTGAGTATAAGTTCACGTAGGTTTTACGTGAGTATCCTTCACAACCGAGGATAGCGAGTAGCATAAGTATACGTAGGTTTTACGTATGTGTCCTGCACAACCGAGGACGATGGTATGGTAGTCTAGTAACAGTGTATGTACGAATCTAGTCAATCTCATTCCTTAAATCCCATTCCCAAGCCCTTGGGAATCCCATGCCTTAGTAAGAGTGTGAACTCACCTTGGTTTGCTCGGTATGCTATGCTCTAGGGTTTATCAAATTGTTTACGTTCGTTACACACGACCTAGGATATGATGCACATAAATTCAAGATAAGTGTTGGTGTTCAATTGGGGTTTACAGGTTCTTGATGCTCAACCAGTAACTCACAGAATCAATTACACAGTAGTAGTTATAGTATCATACAGTATCAAGCAGTATTATTCAGTGACATGCTGTATCTTAACATGCAGTAACAATTAACAGGTAACAGGCAGTATGTTCTTCATCCAGGGTTTTGACTTAGTATTAACAGGAAGCTTGGATCATGTATCACCTTCAACTCAGAATGTATATAAACATCAAAACATCACATATCAAACTCAGACAAGATCAACATGAATTTAAAGTTCGGACATTATTGCTCATGAACAAAGAATTCGGAACAGGGGGGGTTTCCTCACAAAAATCGGACCAAGACTTCCCTATGCACAAGTTCGGACAAATGTGGAGGGGTTTTGGGGTCACAAAAGTCGGACTTCATTTTATGTGTATAAACTCGGACCAAGGTAGCTTTTAAAAGTCGGATCCCCTCCTTGTCTATCATAAAAGTCGGACTAAGGGTGGGCTCAAGAAACTCGGACCATAACCTTCACAAAAGTCGGACATGGAAGGCTCTCAAAACTCGGACAATAGGTGCATTAAACAAAGCTCGGACTCCTTGATCTTATGTGAAACTCGGACCCCTTGTGTTTTAATAAAAGTCGGACATGTTTGTCCTTGACCAAACTCGGACGCTTAACAACTTTGTAAAACTCGGACCAATACACAGGCCATAAAACTCGGACTAAAGGTTGCTTAAAAATTCGGACCCTTCAAGTATGTTACAATATATTCGGACATCATGAATCACTAAAAAAAGTCGGATCCATACACTTCAAAATTCGGACCCATGCTAACTTATAAAACTCGGACAGAAAATCAAACATACGAACATTTCGTTACGATTGTATCAGTTACATTCATACCTTCAACAGTGTTTCTAACCCTAATTTCATTCATAATTACGGCAGAAATCAAATCAATCAACCTATGATCACTAACAACAATCATTACAGGAAACAATCCATCAAACATACAACTAATCATCATCATCACAATATTCAACATCAATTGAAAACACAGAACCGTCATATTATAAACTAGGGTTTCAAGAATTACAAGAATCATGAATTAAGGATAATCAAACAATCAATAACCGTTTACCTTGAATGATTCTAGAGAAGAAGAGGAATCAAGAGTGATGAATGCCTTATGCCAATGATGGTGGTGATGATGATTGCTAGAGGATTAGAGAATTGCAAGTACGTGTTTTGTTTTGTGCACAAATGATTAGTGAAAAGGGATTAGGGTTAAGTATCTCTAGAATTTCACTAATTACCCTCTACCTCCCTAAGTATCATATTTTACACATGTACACCATCTCATAACCATTTCATAGTTTCACCACCAAGTTCATATATTTACCAAGTCTTTCACAATTAACAAACAACCATGCACAATCACACAATACGATTCATTGCATCAAAACGTATATAATTCCATAGCAATTAATTGTGCAAATAATCAACTAAACAATACAAGAACGTGCAATAAATGCGAAATAGAAATCTTGGAAATTCGAGTTGTCACATTATCCCCAACTTAAAAGAAATTTCGTCCCGAAATTTGGTACGCACTCACTGAGGAAGCTAGGTAAGTTGTAGCATTTACTGGTTTTCCTGGGGTGTCACATCATCCCCCCGTTGATTTGGAATTTCGTCCCGAAATTCCGCAGTAGTAGCTTCAGTCTCAGTAGTGGATGCATTGGTTCCGAATAACTGGGGGTACTTTTCTTTCATTTGGTCTTCGCGTTCCCAGGTGTACTCTGGGCCACGTCGGGAGTTCCAACGAACTCGAACAAGAGGGATTCTCTTGCTTTTGAGGACCTTAACATCCCGGTCCGTGATTTCAACTGGCTCCTCGACGAACTGCAACCGCTCGTCGATAGTGAGTTCCTTAAAAGGAACTATGAGGGTCTCATCTGACAGGCACTTCTTCAGATTCGACACGTGAAATACATTGTGAACTGCACCGAGTTCAGCTGGTAGGTTTAGCTTGTAGGCCACTTTGCCTATTTTCTCAATGATCTCGAACGGTCCGACCTACCGCGGATTGAGCTTGCCTCGTTTACCAAATCGAACCACACCCTTCCAGGGTGAGACTTTTAATAAAACCCGGTCCCCGACCTGAAATTCCAAAGGCTTCCTACGCTTGTCCGCGTAGGCTTTCTGACGGTCGCGCGCTGCCGCCATGCGTTGTCGTATCTGTGCAATCTTTTCCGTGGCGTCCACAACAATCTCTGGACCCTTGATCTGACTATCCCCCACCTCTGCCCAACAGAGAGGTGACCGACATTTACGTCCGTACAATGCCTCGAATGGAGCGGCTTGTATGCTGGTGTGATAGCTGTTATTGTATGAGAACTCCACCAAAGGGAGGTGCTTTTCCCAGCCGTTGCCGAAATCAATAACACATGCTCGAAGCATGTCTTCAAGAGTTTGGATCGTTCGCTCAGACTGCCCATCCGTCTGAGGATGATACGCTGTGCTCATGTCTAATCGCGAGCCAAAGGATTTGTGCATCGCTTGCCATAGCTCTGACGTGAATCGTGCATCCCGATCCGAAATGATAGAGGTTGGCACTCCGTGCCTCGAAACAACTTCTTTCAAGTAGACGTATGCTAAGGTAGAGAACTTATCTGTTTCCTTAATAGCCAGGAAATGAGCAGACTTTGTGAGTCGATCTACGATCACCCAGATAGTATCAGTCCCACGCTGGGATCTAGGCAGGCCAGTAACAAAATCCATGGAAATTTCTTCCCATTTCCACTGTGGTATCCTGGGTTGTTGCAGTAGGCCCGCTGGTTTCTGATATTCCACTTTGACCTTTGCACATGTCAAACACTTGCCGACGTAAGTCGCGATGTGGGCTTTCATGCTAGGCCACCAATATGTTGTTTTGAGGTCGTGGTACATTTTATCAGACCCTGGATGTACCGAGTAGCGGGACTTGTGAGCTTCGTCCATTACCAGCTTGCGTAAACCGCCAAAAAGTGGGACCCAAATACGCCCCGTTACATAGTAGGCGCCGTCTTCCTTTTGTTCCATTCGTTGCCTTGAGCCGCGTAAGGCTTCAGCTTTGACGTTTTCAGGCTTTAATGCTTCCATCTGAGCAGTTCGTATCTGTGCGGGAAGACTGGACTGAATAGTGAGCTGCAAGGCTCGTACGCGTCTAGGTAAAGTGTCTTTCCGACTGAGAGCGTCAGCCACAACATTGGCTTTACCTGGATGATACTTAATAGCGCATTCGTAATCATTAAGTAACTTGACCCATCGTCGTTGACGCATGTTCAATTCCTTTTGCTTAAAGATATGCTCGAGACTCCTGTGATCGGTGTAAATAGTGCACTTGGTACCGTACAGGTAGTGTCGCCATATCTTAAGCGCGAAAACAACAGCTCCCAGCTCTAAATCATGCGTCGTGTAGTTCCGTTCATGAACCTTGAGTTGACGAGAGGCGTAGGCAATAACTTTATCCCGCTGCATCAATACACAACCAAGCCCCTGTATCGACGCGTCACAATAGACTACAAAATCATCCGTGCCCTCTGGCAATGAGAGAATAGGTGCGCTGCAAAGCCTATCCTTTAAGTACTGAAAAGTCGTTTCTTGTGTATTACCCCAACGATAGGTAACACCTTTCTGTGTCAACATAGTAAGCGGCTGTGCGATCTTGGAGAAGTCTTTGATAAACCGCCTGTAGTATCCCGCCAAACCCAAGAATTGGCGTATTTCTGTTGGTGTACGCGGTGCAGGCCAGTTCCTGATCGAATCTACCTTGGATGGATCGACATGAATCCCATCCCTGTTCACCACATGACCTAGAAAGTGGACTTCACGAAGCCAGAAGTCGCATTTTGAAAACTTTGCGTACAGTTGCTCCTTTCGAAGAAGTTCCAAGATAAGACGTAAGTGCTGCTCGTGCTCCTCCTGACTCTTGGAGTAGATCGGAATGTCGTCGATGAAGACGATGACGAACTTGTCAAGATAAGGTTTGCACACCCTGTTCATAAGATCCATGAAGACTGCAGGCGCGTTCGTAAGCCCGAATGGCATGACTAGAAATTCGTAGTGGCCGTAGCGAGTTCTGAATGCTGTCTTGGAGACGTCCTCATCCCGGACTCTCAGCTGATGATAACAAGACCTTAGATCAATCTTGGAGTAGTAACTCGACCCTTGCAACTGGTCGAATAAGTCGTCAATGCGTGGAAGAGGATAACGGTTCTTCACTGTGACCTTGTTCAATTCGCGGTAATCGATGCACATCCTGAAAGTGCCATCCTTCTTTTTCACGAATAATACTGGAGCTCCCCAAGGCGAAGAGCTTGGACGAATGAAGCCCTTTTCCAAGAGCTCTTGTAGTTGCTTAGATAGTTCTTCCAGTTCAGTTGGAGCCAAACGATATGGTGCGCGAGCTATAGGTGCTGCTCCTGGAGCTAGCTCGATTTGAAACTCGACTTGACGATGAGGCGGTAGGCCAGGTAAATCTTCAGGAAACACTTGAGGAAATTCTCGTACAACTGGAATATCCTCTATTCTTTTCTCTTTCGTCACTGCATCAGTAACTAGTGCCAAGATAGCCGTATGACCCTTTCGTAAACATTTCTGTGCCTTCAAGAAAGAGATGATGCCAACCACAGCACCACTCTTGTCACCTTGAACTTCGAGAGGTTCCTTTCCCGCACGAGGAATGCGAATGATCTTCTCTTTACATAGAATCTCTGCCTGCTGCTTGGATAACCAATCCATGCCGATGACGATGTCGAAACTACCCAGAACTATAGGAATAAGATCAATCGAGAAGGTCTGACCCGCTAGAACGATGTTACAACCCTTGACTACATGTGTGGCTTCTACACTCTTACCATTTGCTAGTTCTACGACATGTTTGGTGTTTAGGGGTGTTGGTGCACGTTTTAATAATTTACTCATTTTCAAAGACATATAACTCGTATCCGCACCCGAATCAAACAAAACAGTAACATAAATATCGTTGAGAAGAAACTTACCCATAACGACGTTGGGATCATTTCTGGCATCACCCTGCCCCAACACAAACGCACGACCCCTTGCTTCATTGTCGTTGTTGTTCCCACCATTGTTGTTGTTGTTGCCATTACCCTGATTGTTGTTATGGTTGTTGTTGTTCTGGTTCCTGTTCAGCTGAGGGCAGTGCCTTTTGAAGTGACCCTCTGCACCGCAATGAAAACACCCTTTGTTGCCCTGTTGTTGATTCTGCTGTGCTGGTGGCTGCTGCTGATTCTGATTCGCAGGTCGAGGGCTTCTACAATCTTTGGCCTCATGACCCATCTTGAGGCATCTTTGACAGCGACCCTTGTTACACTGGCCACTGTGGTGTCTGTTGCAGGTGTTACACTTTGGGAGGTTTCCTCGATGTCCCCCCTGCCTGTGATTGCCTGAAGAATGCTGACTGGGGCTCTGGTAACTGTCAGTCTTTCGCTGCTGAACCTGAGACTGAACTGAAGCTGATCCCTTGCTAGAATCCCCATCCCATTTTCTCTTGTTTTCACTGGGAGTAGCAAGTGTAGTAGAAGCAGTGGTAGTGGTAGCAGTAGCACTGATACGTTTAGGCAGTCTGTTCTGATCCACTGCCTGATCTGTGATACGGTGCGCGAGGCGTTGAATAGCCTGGATGTTGTCAAGATTAGCCGATGTCACATGGCTCTGAATCTCTGGTGCTAATCCCTTGAGGTACAACTCGATGCGCTTGTATGGAGGGTCCACCATAGTTGGACACAGCACAGCCAACTCGTTCGACCTCTTGGTATAAGCCTCGATTTCTGACCCAGTCATTTTCAAATGATAAAGCTCATCCTCCAGCTTGTGGATGTCTTCCCGAGTGCAGTATTCTCGCTTAATCAATTCGTTGAAATCATTCCAAGGGGTGGCGTTAGCAGCTGCCAAACCTAAGATCTGTACTTGTGCGTTCCACCAAGTTAACGCGATTCCTTCCAATGTACCGGTGGCATATTTCACCCTGCGAGCCTCAGGGCATTCACACATCTCGAACACAGACTCGAGCTTTTCAAACCAATGGAGGAGTCCAACCGCTCCTTCAGTGCCACTGAACGTGCCAGGGCGACAATCCATGAAATTCTTGAAGGTACACACAGGTTGCTGAACGTGTTGACCTAATGTGTAAGAACAGAATGGGGTTAAACATAAGAGTTGATTAGGAACGTAGGATCTAAAGATCCTAGAATGAGTTACGACTGCAGGGTATACCTCCTGCGTTTGCAGCTGCAAGTGCCGCAGCAACTTGTTCTTGAATGAGAGCCGCCAACTGGGCTTGAGTCATGTTCACACGTCCGGACATGATCTTCATAGTAAAGGTAAAATAAGTGAGAATGGTTCGCGAGTAGTGCGATGATAGAAGAGTGTAAGCACACAAGTGTGTTCAAGCAATAACAAGTAGTGAGCAATGTAATCTAAGCATGCTACGAGCAAAGTTCTATGCAATCCTAGCATGTAGGCAATAAACATAAACCTTATTACCTAGGATGTTGAGTCTTGCACGTGGAGCGAAGCGTCGTTGTGGATCGTTGAGAGCACTGTTCTGGTTATAGTCTGGTTTTAATAAAAACGTTTTCCCATATTAAAACCAAGTTCTCTATAACCAATGGCTCTGATACCAATCTGTCACACCCCCAAAATCCACCTGCGGAGTATCACCGCTTGGGAACGTGACTGACCAGGATCAAGCCACCAATCATATAGAACAATACATATAGTAAAAGTAATTGCCATTAAACCAAACCAAATTTATATGAAAGGTGTTCCAAAACGTAAGTAAGTTATCATTGTTTAGCGGAAGCGTATAATCAAACCCAACATAATTAAGTACGTAATATCATAAGTGTTTAATAAGATAATCACAATCCAAGCCCACAACGACCAGCTCCTCCCTGTGCAAGCTCCATGTATCTAACGACCTGCAAGGCATGTAACAGAGGATCAACAACTAGTTGAGCGAGTTCACAGAAAGTAAATGCGTAATAGTAAGTTCGTTTGTAACATATGGCTTTACTGGGCCGATAATACGTTCTATTAGTGGGGGCTTCCCATGTTGTATATCCACTAGACTATTCGTAACCATAAATGTTCTACATATCCCGAGAACAGTAACACGTACAAGTTTACGTAGGTTTTACGTAAGTAATCCTTCACAACCGAGGATAGGGGTACGCGGGGGTTTACGTAGGTTTTACGTAAGTGCCTGACACAACCGAGGCAGTAGTGAGTATAAGTTCACGTAGGTTTTACGTGAGTATCCTTCACAACCGAGGATAGCGAGTAGCATAAGTATACGTAGGTTTTACGTATGTGTCCTGCACAACCGAGGACGATGGTATGGTAGTCTAGTAACAGTGTATGTACGAATCTAGTCAATCTCATTCCTTAAATCCCATTCCCAAGCCCTTGGGAATCCCATGCCTTAGTAAGAGTGTGAACTCACCTTGGTTTGCTCGGTATTCTATGCTCTAGGGTTTATCAAATTGTTTACGTTCGTTACACACGGCCTAGGATATGATGCACATAAATTCAAGATAAGTGTTGGTGTTCAATTGGGGTTTACAGGTTCTTGATGCTCAACCAGTAACTCACAGAATCATATTCCACAGTAGTAGTTATAGTATCATACAGTACCAAGCAGTATTATTCAGTGACATGCTGTATCTTAACATGCAGTAACAATTAGCAGGTAACAGGCAGTATGTTCTTCATCAAGGGTTTTGACTTAGTATTAACAGGAAGCTTGGATCATTTATCACCTTCAACTAAGAATGTATATAAACATCAAAACATCACATATCAAACTCAGACAAGATCAACATGAATTTAAAGTTCGGACATTATTGCTCATGAACAAAGAATTCGGAACAGGGGGGGGGGGTTTCCTCACAAAAATCGGACCAAGACTTCCCTATGCACAAGTTCGAACAAATGTGGAGGGGTTTTGGGGTCACAAAAGTCGGACTTCATGTTATGTGTATAAACTCGGACCAAGGTAGCTTTTAAAAGTCAGATCCCCTCCTTGTCTATCATAAAAGTCGGACTAAGGGTGGGCTCAAGAAACTCGGACCATAACCTTCACAAAATTCGGACATGGAAGGCTCTCAAAACTCGGACAATAGGTGCATTAAACAAAGCTCGGACTCCTTGATCTTATGTGAAACTCAGACCCCTTGTGTTTTAATAAAAGTCGGACATGTTTGTCCTTGACCAAACTCGGACACTTAACAACTTTGTAAAACTCGGACCAATACACAGGCCATAAAACTCGGACTAAAGGTTGCTTAAAAATTCGGACCCTTCAAGTATGTTACAATATATTCGGACATCATGAATCACTAAAAAAAGTCGGATCCTTACACTTCAAAATTCGGACCCATGCTAACTTATAAAACTCGGACTGAAAATCAAACATACGAACATTTCATTACGATTGTATCAGTTACATTCATACCTTCAACAGTGTTTCTAACCCTAATTTCATTCATAATTACGGCAGAAATCAAATCAATCAACCTATGATCACTAACAACAATCATTACAGGAAACAATCCATCAAACATACAACTAATCATCATCATCACAATATTCAACGTCAATTGAAAACACAGAACCGTCATATTATAAACTAGAGTTTCAAGAATTACAAGAATCATGAATTAAGGATAATCAAACAATCAATAACCGTTTACCTTGAATGATTCTAGAGAAGAAGAGGAATCAAGAGTGATGAATGTCTTGTGCCAATGATGGTGGTGATGATGATTGCTAGAGGATTAGAGAATTGCAAGTACGTGTTTTGTTTTGTGCACAAATGATTAGTGAAAAGGGATTAGGGTTAAGTATCTCTAGAATTTCACTAATTACCCTCTACCTCCCTAAGTATCATATTTTACACATGTACACCATCTCATAACCATTTCATAGTTTCACCATCAAGTTCATATATTTACCAAGTCTTTCACAATTAACAAACAACCATGCACAATCACACAATACGATTCATTGCATCAAAACGTATATAATTCCATAGCAATTAATTGTGCAAATAATCAACTAAACAATACAAGAACGTGCAATAAATGCGAAATAGAAATCTTGGAAATTCGAGTTGTCACACTTCAATCCATCAATCAATCGCTGTGAGTATACTCGATCCCTTTTTGCTTTTAGCACTTTTGGGTGTTACATACGTTACTTATATCAAAACACAATCGATCACACTACTCAAACTATTTGAACGCTAACCGATTCGCATGTATTACCTGACTAAATGAATGCTTGTTGTTATGTTTACACGTGGAATGTTGTCTACCTGCCTTAACGACGTAGTACTATAGTTTGGACTCAGCACCCGTTCACACGGGGGTTGTTATGGACAATTACTTGCATGGATTATGGTGGTAATCATGTATTGCGAACTATCTCGGACAGTCAACCCGCAGTCATTGGTATCGATATATCCATGTCGATAATTAACATGCTTCGTTTTCCTCTGTGTACGTGCTGGTTATGCGTAAACTATTCAAACTCTATATGCGATATCAAACTTGTATGCTCACCTTTACATTATATGTATTGACTTTATTTTAACGTATGTGACAGGTGTTTAAGATGTTTGCTTGCTAGGAAAGCGAGGCTAGAATAAAGCTCTAGAGGCCTCCAACAAATAGTTGTCTGTCAGGAACAAGCGTCTAAAGCATAGTTGTCTATAGATCTTGTCCGACTGGGTCTTTAGGCGCATTTGAACAATATTTATTCGTTTTTATTTAAATCTGAGTTGTCGGAACAGAATACTTGGCTAGATGTTATCTGTAATAATGTATTGTATTATTTGGGATACGGTATGGGACGTATCATTTAACTGAATAGTATTAATAGTTGTTGTGGAAACTTCTGGACAATCTGTTTCGCTCAGTGCCATGCCCCGATGATTCCGCCATCGGTTGGGGTGTGACAGGAAGCTTAGGATTCATTTTTCTAGAAATTTCATATTTCCTACCTATAAATAGGAAACTTTCTAGAAAAGTATATAGGAAACTATCTAGAAATTTCATATTTCGTACCTATAAATAGGAAGCTTAGGATTCATTTTTCTTTGCTCATTTCTTTTCTTCTTCTCTCTATACGTTGGTGTTCTAACCAACAATCACCGATGCGATATTCTGTCCGATCGATTCAGGAACCAACTAACGAATGCCAAAGTGCTGTACTTTGTGAATTTCGTTAAACGAATGCCAAAGTGTTGTCTAAACAAGACTATACTTTGTGAATTTCGTTAAGGTTCTGATCTCGTGACCATCGTTAGGTTTGATTTGGTATAACACTAATACGTATTCCACTCTGTTAAACTAAATGTTTAACTACCCGAAAACTCTGCACTATACACTTACAATCAAAATAGATGCTCAATCATCAGAAGATTCAGAACTATAAAGTAGATACTTAGGATCAAGATGCTTGTTTAATCAAGACTATATGCTAACAAGGTGAGTCATTCTCTTTTTATCAATAATGTTTTATAGTACTCAAATTATTTTCAAAAGTTATAATTACAGGGATTAAGTATTGGTTATCTTGAATCACTGCCAAGTGGGGTATTGTGCACATTACTAATCTCTCACGGTTAGGTTCACCAACCTAATAGTGATAATCATCACTACTTGGGTGAAAGGACCCAATAGTGGTATGACCATCGTCACTGTGACAACCCTCACAAATCCAGGTATCCGTACAAATTAATTAATATTTAATTAGTGCTGAATTACTGTGCTTGATTACAATTATGACAAAACTACTTTCTGTTTCCTGAGACATACATACTCATGCATCATACTTTATTACTGTCACTTCATTTATTACACACAAAACATTAGTGACAAACTTGATGCACAAAAGCACAGTTAGCACAGTGAGCGGATAACCCAGTAAACATGCTGACATTGCCAGCACTAGACATACATTGTTTCTGAGGCCAGTATGAGCCGGGAATAGATTACTACACTAGTAGGGAGTGTAGGGAGGTGAGGATCATAAAACTGCATCACTAGGTGATAGTTATAGTGATCGGAAGTGCCTAAAACATACTTTAATTACAAAATTCTTCACTACATACAAAAATTCAGCTTTTAACATAACTAGTAAAGTGCAAAACTTGGCAAAATAATACTAGACAGTTTCCAAAGTGTCGGGAATTTAATGGGTCACTAAAAATAATATAAACGACACTTTATAGCTTTACTTAGTACTTTAACGGATCAATATCCAACCGAACAACCGGACTTTACCCGGAACATAAAAATATTGCCAAAGACATTGTTTCTACTTTTCTGAGCCAGTTAGGGTCCCCGAACACCATAACACCCCTTATATTAATAACATACTTAACATACTAACTAGTACCTTTACAATCCAACTAGTTTATAACTTAACCATCATCACCCAACCCTTACCCCCCCCCCAATGTTGACGGTCACAAGGGGTGACCCACCCCTTGTCTTTCCTTGATTATTTTAATCCCTCATGTTGGAAGATAAGAAACATTTTACATAATGGTTAATCAAGAAATTTGGTTTATAAATATACATGCTAGTTATCCATTGTCTTTCATCCCAAACACCAACATCAAGCTTTTTTCTCTTTCTCTCCCCTTGCTTGCGGCCGAACACCTCCACCACCATAGCTCCACCATCAAGTTTGATTCTAGCCATTTTTCATACATCCATAGAAGCAAGGAGTCCCACAAACAAGCCCGGTGCTCTCGAAAGTTCAAGAACCGCTCTAGATTCCTTTTATCCACCACATTTACATCTTGTTTCTTCCCTAGCCTTGTGCTAGTAGTAAGTGTCTCTAATCATCATCTTGATCTTGTTTATGGTGGTTAATAGTTGATTTAATGGGTAAAAAATAACAAACACTAAAGAACATAACTTAAAGTCTTGAACATAAGATGAACAAGGTGGATAAAGAGAAGCTAGGTGTGTAAATCATGTAAATCTTGTATAGTTGTGATTATTTGAGGTTGTTTGTTACTAAAAGTAGGATGGATCATCATCTAGATATACTAGATCATGTTCAAGAACATGAACTAGTAGTATGTTAGTGTTAGAAATGTGAAAGATGATGAAACCATCCACCATGAACTTGAAACTTGAATAAACATAATTTTTCTTGTAAAATGAAGTTGTAAACTTGTGGATCTAAAGATCTACAAGTGGTTTTCGGAAGAACCAAGCGGAAAATACTAGTTTTGTTAAAACCCGGATATTTTATGAACAAGAAGCATTTATAGTAACTAAACAAGTGTGTAAACACTTGTGTAACAATGAAATTTCATAAAGAAATATTTTTGTAAATCTTGACTAGAAGTTGTGAAACTTCAAGTCCTTTAAAAATAAAGTTTTCAAGAATTTAAACTTATTTTTAGAGATAGCAAAACCTACTAAATGTGTTAGTGATTTACTACATATTTTTATAAAACTCCAAGTTCATGAGTTATGGTTTAGTCTTATTTTTGTCTTGATTGATGAATAAATATTGTATATTGTTGGTTGGTAAATTGGTTGATTGATTTTACAAAAAGAAAATGATATGCTAAAAGCATGGACACCTCTAGTTACAGAGGAAACTCTGGCGAAAATTTTCCAGAAATATAACACTTAGAAATATTTTTCTAACAAATATTTACAAATCTATTTTTAACTTGGTTTTCAAAGTAAACTTCGCGATGATTTTTATTACAAAAATAACCAAGTACCGGAGGTGGATTTTCGTAAATAAAACTTGTTAAATATATCTTTAGAATATATATTTTATAGTAAAACGCTTGTGTGATTATGTAATTATTATGTGAACTAGATATATATTATTTTTAGGGTAAAAATAATATAACTTGAAATATCATGAAAATACGACTTCCAAAATAATATCAACGCTCTCACAAAATAAATATTTAAGTTATACAAGTATCGTAATACAACGCGAACTTTAAAAATGTAACGTATGTATTTTTCGGAAAAATACTCTTATTAGTATATTTTTGGTAGAATATCATTTTGGGAAAAACTTAAGGAATAAAATGTAATATTTTCGGGGAAAATATATATATTTTGGAAATTAAAACATTTTAAACAAAGTAATTAAAATATATTTTTCAAGTGAGACTTAAAAAAATATTTTCGGAATTATGAAACACACATGTATTAATACCCCCATCCTTGGGAAGGAATATACTTATTTAATAATTAAGAAGTGTAAATACGAAATAGTTGTCTAACTATTTCCCAAAAACGTTAAACCTTAAGCCAAGGCACGGCCGTCCGTCTAATAGAAGTTAGTACGTGTAAGTCGTCACGCAGCAGGTTGATTTGGGATTGACTATTTCGAGATGCACTTCTGTGAGTTCATGTCCCCCTTTTCTCTTAACTGTTTTCAGTTTTATAACTTCGGGGGTGAAATACATGTTACAAATATTTAGAACATTTTTATACATGGTATGGTTAGCTTAAGGAGGGTTAGGACGTACAGATCATGTGAGTGGTGGGTACAACGCTTAAAGCCATTAATCCTCGTAGTTAGGACCGAGGGACACAAGAGTGATAGATTTATTTGGGTGTAGCGAGCCCACACCCGTGAGGCCGGGGAGGCCCATAGTGGTTACTGTGTCTTACAGCCGAGGCCCGGTACAAATTTGCTAGGTTTGAGTTTTCCTGCATCACTTCACACATACCAGTGGCTTTGCAACCCAATGGTGATCTCTTTTTCCTTAATTGCTACATACCAGGAACATTTTTACAATGGGACGTACTTTAACGATTTATAAACATACTCACTTTTACATGAACTCGCTCAACTTTTGTTGATTTTTCAAATTACATGTATTTCAGGAAATTAGGGATCTGGCAAGGTATGCTATGTCGTCAAGCTGCGTAAGAAGAATGATGTCATCTGAGTTTAGGGATTGTGACTTTTGCCTGGACGAGTCACAAGTCTTAAACTGTGTTTATTTCATGTCTTATGGTTGTGTCGTATGAACAATATTTTTATTATGTCTTGTTGTAATCCGTTGCATGTGTCGACTTTTGAAAACAATGTTGTCGTATTTTACTTTTAAAACTTGAATTAATGGATGAACATCATGGTTTTACTTTCATATAGCTTTGTTGTGATTAAGCTATGGTATTAAGAAGTCACACCAAATAAACCCACGCTTCCGCAAAGCCAGGGTGTGACACGGCGCCAGATAAAAATAAGATAGTAGCCATTGTAATCGCTCTTATGCTGTAACTTATAACAATGTGTCGTTTTGTACAAAAATGAATGAACTCACCAGTATTTCCTGCTGACCAAACCTTTTTAAAACGCGTTTCAGGTAAATGACAGTAGATTGGAATAAGAGTGATGATACGACACCAAAAGGCTTAAAGAAGTGGCTTATTTTATCAATTGAATTAAATTAAGAAAACATGGTTTCATATATTCGGGTTTATCCCTTATTAAAGCTACCTTTGTAAAACATGGGTTTTATCCCATCGACATATCCACCATGCTTTTAGCACATTACACCCGCCCCGTTACCTAATCACTTCCCTAACCCAACGGTTCAAACAGATTTCAAACGGTTCATGTCAATCAACAGATACAAATTGTTCACACGGTTCAACAGTTACAAACAGTTCACATAATTCAATGGTTACAAACGGTTCACATAATCAAATGGTTACAAACGGTTCACATAGTCAAATAGTTACAACGGTTCAAAATGTAATTCAAGTGCTGGATGAGCATATGCAGCAAAATGTAATGTAAAACAATGTACTAAGTATGCACACAATGGACATACATAGCATAAAAACATAATGAAATCATGTACTAATAGTGTACTAATAGTGTACTAATGAACATAGCAAGTATATGATATAAAAACATGAAAACATGAAAGTAACAAGTAGGCACATGTGTTTCACCCCAAAACGTTTGAAAAACAGTAAAAGAGGGGACTATGTACTCACTTGAGAGAGCTTAGGAGTCTTAAACAACTACCAAGCAAGCTAGAGGGAGCACGGAATCAAACGGTTCCTAACTTTGAAAACCCATTTATTGTTACCTTCAAGTTTGTGAAATATTCTAAGATTCAAGAGAAACCTTTCACTATTTTTTTCAACACTAAGAACAAGAACACTTTTAAAAAGAATAGTTTTATACCCTCAAGATTCAAGTTGGTTTTTGATTAAAAAGATGATATGAAGTTTGGTTCTTGCTTGAAACTCCTTGGAATCACCTTCAGACCATCAAATGGCCTTGAAATCACCTTGGAATGAGCTTGAATCTCCATGAACAAGTTAAGAATTTTCGAAATTGATGAGTTAGGGGAGATATTCGGCTGATTTGCATGAGAGAGAGAGAGAGAGAAGAAGTTTTGAAATTATTTTTGATTCTTGAATTGTGAAGTTATGGGAAACATAAAGAACACACTCATGCATGCACCTCCCAAATTGCCCAATAGATGTATGAAAGAGGAGAGAGAGAGTGAAGGCTCCTACAAACACATGTCCCCATACTCACATATATATAATATCCGATTTTTATATATATATATACATATACATATATATGTAATTTAGGCTAAAAACTGGTATTTTACTGGATACCGGGTATTTTATCTAGCGTTTTAATCCCTTTTTAGTGCGTTATAAATTATTTTTATTATTCTATAAAAATAAACACGCCAAAATATTACTGAACAATATTTTGTTTGCCTGGACTTGCTACGTTGCCAGTATTTGGCAGTATGCGCGCTGTGCTGCGCGGTATGCGCTTATAATCGCAAAAATAGGGATTTAAGCGTTTTTATTTATTTTTATCATTCTATAGTAATAAAATTATAAAATTCTTATTAAAATGATTATCAGTTGCCTTGACAGGCTATGTTGCCAATATTTTGTCGGTATACGCACTGCATTTCGCGGTACGCGCTTAAACTAGAAAAATAGAGTTTCTTAGCGTTTTAATTTATTTTTCCTCACGAATATGATTAAAAATCCGTTAAGGTAGCTTATGCTACTTTAACGCGTCGTTCGCGTAAAACGCGTTCGGAACGCCTAACTAGTCCTATGACAAGTATTATATGCCTAAACATGTTTTATTATGTTGCATAATCAGTTAAGTGAGAAAAGTTTGGGTTACATATGCTTAAATATCAATTATGCATAAAAAGGGTATTTTGGTAATTTTCCTAAGGCATATAAACTACCTATCATACAACTACTTAAACGAAGTGACCATAAGGTATAACCTCGGAAGGTTATTCCCTATACAACTATGGTCACCTAATGTGTTTGGTCGGATCCTAAAGATCAACCAAACGGGTCTAGTTCGTAAGTCTAAGCGGGTGTTTAGTCCGCTTGACTTACGATTCTACATAAGCACTAAACCTAAAGTGACGAGCTAAACATGTCGAAACATGTTTAACTAAGTTAGAAAATAGGTTTGGTATCAAAACAAATGGTTTTGATACCTAAAAGTAGTTTGGTTACAAAATATGAAAGAATACGCATTTTGGCCGAAACTACGACTCGTCATTACACCTAGATAACGTGGTAATCAGTAGGTATAGTCACTAAGGACTATAACCATCGTGATTACGCTCACGTTATGAAGTTCATACCAGCTTCGCATTGACCATAAACTGGTTAATGCAGAAAGTCAAACGCAGTTTGACTTTAACGATAAAAACGAATGAAAAGAACGAAAGAATACTTACAAAAGGTCCCCGCAAGCTATGATCCGATTTACTCTCATGTATGAAGCATAAACTTCAACTTAGAGAGCCAAAATCAGATCATTGTGGGTTTTGCAAGTGAAAGGAGGTGGGTATATATAGGAAATCTAGAACCGTTAGGATCTTTCATCGTAAAACGAGCTTCGATCTCATCCGTACACATGTGCCCATGGTTTTGTGAAACCATGGGAGCCCATAGTTTCATTAAAACCATGTGCAAATGAGGGGAACAGCTGGAACAAGCTGGAATTTAGATTTTTCATTTTGGTCCCTTCCTAAGATAACTATGGCAGAATGTCAATTTTGGTCCCTGAACTTCAGAATCTTGCATTTCGGCTCATTTTTGACACGTTTAAGCCCCGTTAACCTCATTTCAAGGCTCTAAAATGAACTTAAAGTATAGGGAACTTAAAATATGCTCAAAAATATGTCATATGTCGGTTCGTTTGGTCGTACGGTTGCGTTGTTCAGTTAATTACAACGGAAGTCGTAACGAACGCAAAAATGATCCAAATCAAGCGGCGAATGGAATTTGCTTATGCTAAACACTAAAATAAAATATTTTAATGCTTACATAAATTTTTGGGTGTCCGGATGTATTCAGAACGTAAGATATGCGCGAAAATGCAAACTTATGCACTTATTAACGCTTTTAGTCCCAGAATGAACATAAAGTTTATTTTTGCACACAAAACACCTCAAAGCCTATTTCTAAGCTATGTAAAGGATATTTAGGGCATATTTAACTTATGATCAAGTTCCGGATTGTTCGTTACAGTTCAAATTGGCATACTTTCGCAGTTTGTCGATTTTAGTCCCTGTAAGCGAACAAACTCGATTTCGGCATACCAAACCATCCAAAACTTATTTCTAAGTTATGTAAAGGTTATTTAAGGTATGTTAAGCCTATGTCACTATTCCTGAGTGTTTGTTGCATTAAACTGGTTATATTTACGCATCAGATCGCGGATAACCTTCCAGAAAGCGATTTAAGGCCCGAAATCGAACAAGAATTGACATGTGCAAACGATACACATGTTTACACAAATCCCAAGTATGAAACACAATATTTCATTGGTTTGGTTTTTGTTTGATGGTCGCAGAGGCACATGTGTCACAATTCCCCTAACGAAATACCTAGAAAGCGGGAACGGGATTTGTCAAGTCCTATAGCGCTATTACGTACTACCGAGTGGCGTGATCAATGTTAATGAATGTACTACTTTGTCATACCAAATGTCTTTTTCAATGTAAGCATGTCATGAAAATGTCTTTGTAAAACCATGTAATAGGCATACTAAGTCAATATGCCAATAAAATGTCTTTGAAACCAAATGTTAAGTATACTAAGTCAATATACCATAAAAATGTCTTGGAAATAATGTATTATATGTAATCTGTAACAAAAATGTATAATGTCATGAAATGGAAAGTAAAGTTTATGCACATATGCTTCACCCCAAAACATTTGAAAACGTAAAATAGGGGAACTATGTACTCACCTTTGGGTGCGTTTTTATATGTTAACATAATCCCTCAAATTGTTTATTTGTCCTAAATTAAATAAGAATGATTTAATAATCAAAAACCCACAAAATACATAAGTTTCTCCGATACTTAGAATTTCCACATAACTTTGAGATTTCTCAAAAAGTTATTATTCTTGATTATTTTGGTGTATTTGTATACATGTACCCAAGCGTAATACACATAATCTTGTCAAGTATTATCATGTCAACATATACATATTGTAAAACACAAAGCACATTGTGACACATAAAATTTACCCATGAACAACCCATTCTAGTGTATGTCGAAAATACTTATTTTAGCGATTCGGTAACATTTTCGGGCGTCGGAAGTCACGTATGACTAACCAAATGCCAAGTAAAGTTAATATAAGTTAAAATACTTATTTTTATATAAAAAATATTAGGTTGGTTACTGATCTAAAACAGTTTTATAAAAATCATCCAAAAAGCCGATTATTATCCGTTTTACCGCATAGTTTTGCATCAAACGTTACCCTAACCATCCCAAATTGAAACGACTTGATATTTTAACATAACCCATGTTATTTACTGAATAAAATAGTGGTTATATTCATGATAGTGCAGGTCACACATAAAGTATATAAATTATGCAAATTTCACATATTTTACCATTTTCTAAGCTATATGTACAACATGCAAAGCCATCAAACCTATGACAAAGTTTCATGCCATTATAATATACCAAATAATGTTATTTCTAGTGTTTATAATCTGATCTAAAACATTTTTGTCATACAATCACTTTTTATCATTTCTTGAGTTTTAAATCAACATGTATTCTTATGTACAAGTGCCTAAAGCACACTATCATAACAAAATTGGGCTGTTTTCGGGAATTTTAATAAAATAGTTAACTTAATCCAAAAATTCCCAAATTTTACAGAATGTTTTATACGATCCAAGTATTATTGTGTAAAAATATCAGGGTCCAATTCATTACCAATATTTTATAAAAAAATCATTTACCGGACAGCAATCAGATTCGTCACTTTCTGACTGCAGTGTACGGAATAATTCATTTAAAATTCATCGTAAGTCCGATTGACGAAATTTCAGTTGGAGAATCACAACGACATCAGTGGTCATCTACAGTATAAATTTCATGAGCTAATTCTACACAGATTTCACGTTATGACGAAAAACATAACACACGTTTTGTGCAGTAAAAACGCAGCTTGTGCTGCTGTACAAAAACAGACCTTTAAAATAGTAAACGACCTCGAAAAAATATGATTCTAGTGCCATTTGATTTGTTTTTCGAAAATACATAATTTAGACTTCAGAAAATCAGTTTTTCGATTTATAACGATCCGTTTACAGCCAGTTGAAGTTGGCTGAAAATGTTACTCAACATGCTTTTTTTTATAGCTTAAATGTTACTAAAACATACAAGCAAATATCCTAAACAAGTGTTTATCAAGAAATCAAACTTCAAAAACTCATACACACATGTATATATGTACGGTTATATACACATATATATCACTACCATTTTTATTTGTATCAAGACCCATTTTATTTTAGATTTCAAGTTTGTGAAAATTCCAAGATCCAAGAGAAACTTCAAATCATCAAGAACAACCAAGAATCAAGAGTATGATTTAAACATAAATGTTATACCTTCAAGATTCAAGTAAGTTGTTGGATGAGATTTTGATGATAGGAAGCATGAAATCACTTGAATGCACCTTGGAAACACCTTATGATCTTCACACCAACTTGAAGTTTGCTAGAAATGGAGCTTGATTCACTAGAACAAGATTGAAGGTTTGAAGATGGAGAAAGAGAGAGAGAGTGGATGGTTATGGAGAGAGGAGAGAGAGAGATGTTGAGTGGTCTTGGTGAGTGGAGTGTGATCTTGAAAGATATATGTAGAGATATGGAAAGATGCATGCATCATCACTTGGCCACTCAAGATAAAATGGAATATTTGCAATATCTAGGAAAATATTTTGATGGGGCTGTTGGTGCACTACATCTGTCGACTTCGTCTTGTATCGAGTTTTGCATTATATTGTATAGATTAGGGCGCGTTTTACGAGAAAATAGGAAGATTAGTGTGTTTAGTGAGCTGATTTCGCTCTTATGGTCATAGGGAGTGATTTCTCTTATGTGTCATGGTCAGGTTTCGCTTATGTGATCTTGAAGGGGTTTCGCTCTTGTGTCATGTTCATTGGAGCGAAACCATCAGCCCTATATATAGGGGTTCCATGAGCGAAATCATAAGGATTGTCTTGTATTCCATACCGAAGTGCTGCCGGTGTGAAGAACTGCGTGTAATCGAGTGTTAATCAATACAATTAGCAGTTTTAGTGAAGAATCAGTTGTTTCTACCTCCGTTTCTTGTTATTCCACACCTGAAACGAAGTTGAACACCTCTGAACGACTCATTTGGGTCAGAACACGATCCTACAAGTGGTATCAGAGCTCAGGAGGAGGAGTTCTGCAGAAATTAGCTGGAATTTAACAAG